>NC_135499.1:92853964-93153964 GCF_052857255.1 Amblyomma americanum | reverse complement strand
CATCCTGCTCGATGCCAGCGTGAGCGCATATTATCAAGTGTATTCATTTGTGGTCTCACCATTGGGGCTCTTCTGCGTCAAATTCCTGTTTTATGGTTTGCGGAAGAAGGCTGTCATGATCCAAAAATATTTAATCCCTCTAAACTCTATTAACAACTTCCCCCTGCTATGCCTAGGGTCTATTCCGTAGTCACCTACTGCCTGGTCTCCAGCTTGCTTCTTCTATACCTTCGCATTGAGGTCGTCAATCACCACAGCGTTCAGTCTGCTGTATCCTTGTGTAGGGCGCTCGAGCAGTATGGTCCGCTTAAAAAAACTAAAATCTGAAAGCAGCCCATGGTTTCTGTCAAAAACGCATGGGGCTCTACATGCGCACAATTGTTGCCTCTAAATCGTATAAGTTGCGACAAGGTGTCGGTTTTTATGCAGGAAAGTGCACGACTTGAGCACTCTAAACAATTGTGACGTAGACTGTACTGCGTTTTAGAGCCAAAACTTTACTCCTTCTATGGTGAGCCTGAAGGTATGGCTCTTAGATTTGACCTCTGACGGGACCCGCATCACATGTGCAAAATCGCGCGTGGCAGGTTCTTCGATCTTCATATTCACCTTCGTTGCCAGAGCTGCGCTCTTGGCAGTCAAGTCCGCCATGGCCACCGTTCGCCACTCTGGACGCTCGATCATGCACATGCGGCACGTGATGCATAGCGTGATTTACTCCAGCTGAAACAACTCGCTCTTGCTGCAGTCTGAGAATAAAGATGAGCCAAAGCTAAACCGTGTGCAACTAAGCTTGACAGAGCTTCGCTCTGTATATCCTGGCTAAGCTGCGTTGAGCCACAGCCACTTTTTACTTTGCTCATTGCCGATTCCACTTACTCATAGAACTTTTCCACCACCTCGTCACTATAGCTAGATGTAGGCCTGCATCACATTCAGTTTGTGCCACTGACTAAGCCTAATAACGATAGCTGCCACCCTATCGTTAATACTGCAGGATTCTTCTACGTTGCCAGCTATATTTCATAGGGAATCCCATACGTTGTTTCTGTTTGTCCATTATTCCACGATAGCATAGTGCGTGCCTGCCATTTAACGGTGTATACGCTTCATCGGACCTCCTACCCTCACTAAGCCCTATCACGTCTTTAATAAATCATAGTTCCTCTAGCAGCGCGGCTATACTAGCCTCCTGAGATAAGGTTCTATCGTGAAATGTTACCGATTTCAGTTTCCAATAGAGGCCTGTCTGGAGCGAGAGATTCTTAACACCCTCTGCTGCGTCACAGGCGACCGCCGCCTTGGTCAGCAGCTTCACAGCCGCTGAGGACAGAAGGGCAAGGATTAGTTGGTTTGTTCATATTAAAGGTTGTGGCCAAGTACTACACCATGGTGGCGAAATCCTGCTCTGGTGACGGAAGGCCATGTCGGTTCTGGTCCCCGAGATCAAGCCACACCCCAAGCCTGGTTATCAATTTTATCAACATGCCTAGTCTTTTTTATTTTTTTAAACCAAGTAGAGGAATTCGCGGGACCACGATTCGAACCCTGGTCATCTTGCATGCATGGCGAAAGTTCTACCTCAACGCCATCGCTTCCCACCGCTGGCCATGCGCAAACGTCGCCAAAGAGCTTAAAATGTAGATATAGATAAGCCTTGACACATGAGGTTCGATTTCACAAAGGTAGAAAGGTAGACATATGGCCTTTGATAGAACTGACCATGGATAATACTACTACACATTATTCGTGGCTAGATGAAGCGATGCCATGATTCCGTTGTCGTCCTCGGCAGCCGCTGAGCGACGCTAATCATGGCCGCTGAGCGAAAATAATCAAATAGAACGGAATTCACTGTAGTGGTAAGTCATCTGGCTGCGTCTGCTTCGAGCCTTTATCAAGAAAGCGCAAAACCAAATCAAAGTTTCTTCTCCAGATTACAACCTCCTTCGAAAATTTCTGTGCTTTAAGTTCAACGTTATAATGAGTAATGTTTAATATCATTTCACAGGCGAATGCAATACTACGGGGTCCTCTGAACGCTGAATATCGAAATGTGGTAGCGCCGGTGAACATCCAACTCGATTTTTTATGTTTAGCACCCAATCAACGTAGCCAACGATACATGTTATAATGGGATGAGGTTTTTTTGTTTCAATCTATATACTTTAACGTCCCCAAGCGAGTAGGACTAACAAGGACACCGTAGTTAAGGCTTCGGATAATTTCGACCAACTGGGGTTGTTTAAATGGACTGACTCGCACAGAACAAGGGCTCTAGCATTTCGCGTCCATCGAAATGCCACCGCCTCAGCTGAGATTGAACGCGCGTCTTTTAAGTCGGCAGCCGAGCTCTATAACCACTCAGCCACTGGAGCGGCTAATGGTTTGATAGAAAATGCTCTTCAAGATAAAGTGTACTTCGAATCATTGGACTGGAATTGGAATCTTTCTTGTGTAATTTCATTCCAATTTTGGGTTTTTTCAAAAGTTAAGTGAACTAACGTGGTTTCCTGCAGTTTATTTGCCGTCGTAAAACGTTGGTCGCTAGAACGAGTGGCCCGCTGTGGAGGGGATACAGAGTTCAATTCCTGAATAGAAAGAATTGAGAAAGCTATATGGTGTTTTTCTGTAGCCGTCTGTATTCTATAAGGTTAGAAATAAAGGCAGCCGAATAGTTCCTTTCTTTACTCTAATATTAACTCTCAATGAACGAACAAATAGTCTATACAAGGATATACAAATAGCAAGAGACGTTGTTGCTAGCCTCTGAGCTACCGGAATGGTGCCACGTAGAAGACAACGGTGAACTAGCAGTGCCGCGGGACAGAGCGCTCACGCTTCTCGGACATGCAATCGGCAAGAGAGAGAAGAAACCTTTTTTGGTCGGGTAGTTGTATTAGGCCAGGTTACATTGCCCTATTAGATGGACGGCAGGTTAAGCCTACCAGCGAACTCACAGGCACGCTTGAGAATCCAGCCATGTATTTCCAGGTCCGAGCTGCGCAGCAGGGTCTCCCAATAATTGTCTGGAAGCAGGAGTTGACCTATTTCTGGAGGTGGAGGGTCCTCCTTGCATCCCCAGGGTATTTACCCTCAACATTGTACAATCGGCAAGATACACTTTCGTTAGGCTCTGAGCCTCGGGATTAGTGCCGCGTAGAAGAGGACGATGAGCGGGCAGTGTCGCGGGACGGAGCGTTCGCGCTTCACGGACACACAGTCGGCAATAGACTATTCTGCAAGTCTCTGATCCTCCAGATTAGTGGGTTCGCATAAAAAAAAGAACTTTAAATCTGGAGATGTACCTACTGAGCAGAAAGGAAACTGCAGGTTGATCGCAGAAGGTGGACGGCTGCTGAACTTAGGCTAACAACTAAACGTGCACTGAATCTGCACTCGTGTATGCTGCGCTCCGAGCGTTGTTTGAGCGACACGTCAGTACACGTATATTCTGCTGAAAGCGGTTTTTTAGATTCCTTTTTTTCATTAATTTCTTGCTTGAATGATGCGCTCTTTCTGCCTTCTCTACGTGCATGATCGCCATTCCTTTCATATGTGCCTTATACAAGATCATGAATAAAAAGTTGGTAGCAGCGCTCGTGTACGTATGTGTCCTCTCTCCTCTCCTTTACCCATATTCTGCGCTGACTTCTTCAAAAACATGCCGCACCAGCTTGCTCTCCTATGCTGCGCTCTTTTGCGATTAAGCAAAATCTGCTGCTCCGGCTGTTCGTAACGAAGGGTAGTCATCATCAGCCTCTCTATACCCACTTCCGATGAGAGGCTTATCCCACATCTCTCCAATTACCCCTGCCCTGTACCAAGTACGGTCACCCCATCTCCGCAAACTTCATCGCATCAAGCCATTTGTTTCTGAACCCGATGCTGTGCTTTCCTTCTCTTCCAATGCAGTGACGCAGTGATTGCATAGAGGAAGGTCATCCGGCTCACGTGCAAGAGGAGCCCGTTTCGGAACCTGGTGCCATGCATTTCTCCGCCAGATGAAAAGATATCCGCGTGTCAATGGAACTGCATTAGCTTGTTTGGGGTAAGGCCTCATCTCGGTGACCGCAGCCTAGAAAGCATTCCCTCATCAAAGCAGTATTTATCCCCCCCCCCCGCTCCTGGTGTAGTACTTCGAGACAACTTCCTAAATACATAAACACGTGATGAAAAATGGGCTGAACCATAAGCCTATATTATAGTCCTCATTCGTTCTCGGTAGAGGAAGCTGCGTAGCAGTATTTCATAGTCGACGCTACCTTGGCCGACATCACTGCCAAATTGAAGTCCGTCGCCACTATCCACGCAAGAACTTTTGAAACTGTAGACAGAAGTGTCTTCCATGATGGTGATGATGGTTACGTTCTAGACGTAAAGAACTTTATAGCGGATATATAAGCTGATAGTTTTTTAGTGTTTAAACACGTGCGTGTGGAGCGAGGAATATTTTCTTTCGCTACAAATGCAAGAACAGACATTTGCATTGGCTAAAAGGGACAAACAACAGCGTGTGCATAAATGAAACAAACTTAAAGAAAAACGATCCCCTCTGAAACTCTTAAAAGGATTGAAAGGGATTTTAACAGGAGGATAAGTTGGGTATGCATAAGCTCCTGCAAAATACCGAGATTGTTGTTCTTTGCTCAAAATATAAACTATACACTCTGTAGAAAAGAGAAGAAAATGCGGCCAGCAAGGAAGAGTGCAGCCTAAAAGAAACAGAGGAAAGAAAAATGTCAGATATTTGATACGTTACCGCTTAAAGCTCTGATTTATATTGGCATTCACCTGGGGCTGCCGGCCCCTCTAAAGCTCTGTTTTGCCTGCCGAGTCAACTGCCGAATACCTGCCGAGTACCGAGTCGACTGCATAATCACACCAGAACGTTGTAATTCCGGCTCATGCGAGATAAAAACCAACAGCCGTTATGTTCTGGATAGTTGCTACTCAGGCAGCTGCTATGAATGAAATACAGAAAGACAATAGAATTAGGCGCTCTATTAGTTAAGCTCCTTGACATATCCAGGCATTGACCCTAGTCGCCATCCTTCCGGCGGAAATAAAGTTGCGATTACTGTCATTCCTGAAACTTAGATTGAGGGTGTCGTATATGTTTCCCACTCTTGAAATCAGAACATTTTTCCCACGTAGGTACCGCGTTTTATTCAATAGTAAATTAAGACCTCAAAAAATAAAAATGGCCCAAACACACAAATACAGGACAGGCGCTTTCTTGTCGACCAGAGTACATATCGTTTGAGGACAGAGCCTGCCCTTTATGGTTTCTACTTTGATGTCTCACCTTTTCTTTAGGGATTTATTTAAAATTCAATATACTGAGAAATATTTTCAATATTTGGCTGAATGGCCCAGCGGCAAACTTAATTCTAAATTGTGGTGGAATCGCACCACATTTTCTCACGTTATCGAGAGCTGAGTCCTCCGCAACTAATGAGTGGTTTCTAGCGTACCACAGCTAATTTCACCAGATACCTTTCGCCTGTTTTCTACAGACTAAGGAGCGTTCCTTATATGTTTTCCATTATTATTGAATATTGCTTGCTAAACTGGGCTACTACTTTGTTGAAACTTTAGGCGAGAGCTTAAAGCGTTGATCAGTCCACAATATTTTCCCTCCTTCAGTTATCTGTCCACAATGGCGTGCGACCGTTTCCTCTCTCTTTGTCCTTTACTTTTGTTCTCTTCATCTTTGTTCCTCTTCCATGCCTCGGCCAAGTAAAACAGGCGTAAGTTGCACAGCTCGGAGTGGGTTCCCATTAGCAGATAATGCCGCCAATAATTCCCAGCCAAAACATAGCATTCATAGCACCCATCGTTACACGGGGGGGGGGGGGGGGGGGGGCACTTATTCTTTGCGTAAATATACTTTTTCAGATCAGCCTCCGGTCATATATCCCCAATGCCGCAAGAGACAGAAGCAAGACCCAAATTCTCCATTATCATTTTCCTTCCATCTTTTTTAAGTCCTTGCTCATCTGCCCACGAGGAGGGAGCATGCCAAAGACCGGCCTTCTCATCATGTTTATTATGTCTCCGAATTTTCATCAGCTAAGCCATCCCACCAAAGAAAGTTATTATTAATTTTACCTTCATCATACAATAACTCTCCTTAACAACCGTTCAAGTGACTTCGGCCCTAAAGGTACGAATATTGTTTTCTTTTTCCTTTTCTATTCTGCTATGGAAGATTCCTTTCAATATTTGTTACTTTTCTACTAGATATTGGATTAAGCCCGCTATACTTAGTTGCCGGGTACGGGACACCCCTTTTTTATTTTTCTTAGTCCCTCCATACTATTTGTAATAAATTGCGTTATAGAGCTCGTAGGCTTCTGCGGCCTTATTGCAGCGAAAGCTGTACCCGCTTTGTACAAGCCATTTAGTACAAGTAATTTAGAAGGTACAGCGGGAGCCCACGTAACGTGTTACGCGTAAAAAAGATAAGCATAAGGCTTTCGGTGCATACCACCGCCATATAGTCCAAAGCGCGATTGAGCTGTCTACTGAGAATAAGACTACACTAGAAGCTAGACCATTTGCTTTGCGCAAGCGGACTATGAATCCGTGAAGTGTAGCGGAAACGCGATCAAAACGAAGACAGCAAGCAGAAGGACGATCATGCATATGAACGTATAGTTGCAAAACGGGCATGTAATACCCCCAACCAGGCAGCCCCCAGTGAAACGTACAAAGAGGTCTGCCACTTCACACCTCTCGGCCAATAATACCAATCAGCATTCGCTGATTAATGCGCTATGCCAGTAAGCTTTGATCTATCAAGTTTCTGCAACAAATCTGCCCAGTTTTCATTCGTTTTGTCCGTGCCATCCATGTGACAAAAGCAACATTTGGACATAAAGCAATTAGCCAATCACAGGCACCGCGCCTTTAGCAAGGCACCCTCCTGCCGTGGCATCCAATCCGGCTTAGCAGCACTGACCACGACGCGCCAATTAGTAAAAGGAACGACGACGACCTTCTTTATCGAGACTTAATTAACGCTGATAAAGCTCGTCAGGCCTGCGGAAAGCTTCGTCGTGCCCCGTCATTCTTCGTGGTCGGCGCGAGTACTACAGGGCGACATGCAATATCTGCACCATTAAGCATGTACGTTGTATCATGGGCGTGTTTATGAATGTTTCTGTGAACTTCTTCTCCGAAGGCCTACGTCACTGGGAGCAGTGATAAATGGCAGTTCTGGAAATGAAATGGAAATGAAACGAATCGTTAGCGAATATGCCTCCGGTTGCTGCTCGCACTACCGAAATGAAGAAAAGGCCTCGTGTTGACAGGTTGTGTAGCGGACTAAGGCATACCCTCGCCGCTTTTGCGTCTTTTTTTCTAAGGTCAAGAATCCCGTCTTTGTGTCTTCTATCTACAGAATTATGAAGGTATTTAGTGGCATCGCCGCTACATTATTTGCCTCACCGAAGCTCGTAAAGCGACACTCCTCTTAATTATCGGTGAAATGAATATCAAACTTTAATTCACGAGAAGTATATTTTATTGAAAATTTTACTTCACTTAGGTTTGGCCGAAGAATACGTTGTGTTATTGCATGTAATCATCATGCGTGCAAAAAATGAAGTTCAGCATTTTACCAACTTCTTTATCGTAGGCAAAGAAAATGCAAAATCACTCTCCAGACAAGAGGGCAATCATACTAAAAACCACTGTTAAAAAATGATGGCTACGTTCCCACATAGCGGAACAGCTACAACACTCCAAAATTATAACCGGCCGCAGCCAGGTTTTTTCTTCCTGTTATGCTAAATAACGCCTGTTATTGGTGGAAGAATACCCATAAAACACTTTTAGCCGCGCTCAAAATTACAGTTTAATTTTGAGCATATGACTGGTATTTACGCATAATCCTTGTGTAGAAAGCCCATGTATCGCACAGATAAAAAATTGGCATATGAATAGATGGAGAGGAAATGTCATTTAAGTCACAAATCCAGACAACTTCATTATGCGAAAGGACGACGTGCCTTATGCTCTCGATATTTTCAAGCACGTTCGAAGCCATACGTGCCCGCAGGGCATGGGGGGAGAGGGTAGTTGCCTGACTCGGAACAATCAGTTTATTGAGAAATGAAGCTGTTGATTATCCCCTACAAACCAGCGCCAGTGGTCGCTACGGTCCCATTCAACACTTGCACTAGGCCCCAGTGGTCGGCGAGAACGAATACTTTCTTCGCCTCAAGTAAACAATAATTTCCTCCATCGTTTCCACATAGAACATCACTGATTTGTGCAGCTAAGTGCGTTAATATTGTGTCTGCAATTAATGTACCTCAGCGCGACATTTGTTCGCGTTTATCTCGAGCGACCTTTTGTGAGCGTCTTTGTTCTTGAAGCTAACTATCTTCATGGATGGTCTGGTTTCCAGCTAATGTCTCGCGAATGACCTAGTCCATAAGCAAAACTTTGCGGAGACAAAGTTCAGAAACTCTGTCTGACCATTTCCATCCTGGTATAAATATAGGAGCAGTTCAAAGTAGTAGACAAAAGATGTAAACAAAAAAGGTGTATGGTTTTTATTTAAACGAAATAATCTTGTAAGCTCTGAGCAAGAATTTTTCTCATTTGCAGGCTGCCAGTCTAGCGCTGCCTACTAATTTTGTCTAGGGTGCCAGTGAATGTTTTCTGCTTGTTAGAAAATATAAGGAGAATTCTCTTGCCTCTCAATGGGAAAAAAGGAAGGAAAAACTTTATTTATGAGAACAATTTTTTTTTTAAAGATAGGATGCCTGTTTGCAGGGAGGCGTAATGTATTGGAAGCAATGACCTTTCTAATACTTCTCTATCCAAGTTACGTGAGATTAAGATCGTCCCGAGCAAGCTTTGTTGCTACTTGCAGAAATAGTTTTTTTTTTATGATGAAGACAACAATGAGAAATGATGATTCATACAGACAAAGGAAGATGAGGTCCCCGTCGTGCATATGTGCCACGTTCATAAGGCATCAACAGCAAGAACAAGATAAGCTCGACTCAGAATACTTACAATAATTTGCCTACCCCCCCCCCCCGCCCCTATGCAAAAGCGGCCATCCTGGCTGCGGATATGACTGATGACGGGCGACGGTCAAAAAGCTTAAGGCGCGACACGTGGACCATCTCGATGCAACGACGGGGGGGGGGGGGCAGTAAAAGGTGAAGCGGGTGCGACACAGTAGTTAACAGGGGACGTTCGAGCACATTATAGGGGCCAATATAGGGGGCCTTAGATTTTTTGCATAAACATGGCCTGCGCACGTGTGTCCAGGAGAAAACCTCATCACGAGGGGAATAAAAACTCTGCGGCGGATAACGTGATCACTTCGTTTCAGAAGATCGTTTGGTTGTTTAAGGGGTTTAGTGTCCGAATCGACTCAGACTATATGGGGCGCTGTAGTGAAGGGCTCTGGAAATTTCACCCACCTGGGTTTCTATAACCTGCACTGACATCGCGCAGTACACAGGCCTCTAGATTTTCACCTCCATCGAAAATCGACCGCCGCGGACGGGATCGAACCCGCGTCTTACGGGTCAGCAGCGGAGTGCCATCGCCGCTGAGCAACCGCGGCGGCGAGGAGACAGTAGAGAAAGATGCTTCCATGAAGAAGGTAGGGCCCACGCCATAGACAAGCAAAAAGGGGCGGTAACGGGTTCTTAGTTGCAACGCAATATTGCAGGCAAATGTAATAAATGTCAGCAGGGAGTCCCAATTTGTACGGTCAGAATTTCCGGAAGCTCCGACTCGGCAAAAAATAGAGACGCTGTAAGAAGAAGCATGCGAACGTCGTCCCTGGTTTCGTGTAGGGCTAGTCGTAGTCGTCGCGCTCATATATTTTTTTAAATGTCGGACCAACTCGCCCAGGAACAAATTTTACTGAAGCGGGCATTTCAACTTACGCTGGGTTCATATCCTGAATCCGTACGAGAATAATCATCGGTGATTAATCACGCCCGTTGAACCTGTGACTTGCGGAGAACCACCCTCTAATACACAACGAACGCCATCGCGCTTATGCGGGTGGTAGGACCTTTAACGACTGTTTGCAGTGTGGTCCTAGTGTACAATGTATAGTGTTTAGTATTCAGTACAATGAAAAGAAGGAGAAACAATGCAAATTTCATCTATTAGGACAAGTAGCGGGAGCAGTGCGCGCGCGCACGCGCGCACTGGGCCCATTTACTTTCGGGAAAAGTTCACGCACGACTGTCAATGTCACTGCAGCTGCTAGCAACATAACGCGAAATGCGCGTTCGTTCGAAGCTCTCTGCTGGCATCCGACCTCTTTGTAGAAAACGGGCGCCCGTACGAATACATCCGCAAGCGGCGGCTCACCGCTAGTGTTTTGCTCCTTCAGAAAAATTAATAATATCCATTCCCCGCCAAGTTGCGACCTTGCGAGCGACTGCAACGTTACAGTTCACTAAAATATATTATTTTTTCTCGCTGTAGTATAGGTGTTCCAACTTACATCCGTGGTTTCACATAAGCACTGTAGAGTCACGTGCTGTGCTGATGCTGTCATTTTCTTTCTAAGTATTCACAACCATTCCCCAAGAACAGAAGTAAAATAAAGACTTTTTTTTCAGGACCAAAAGCAGCTGCTTGATCTAATCCTACAGCCTGCTTCGATTTATTTTTAGTTATCTGGACTGGCTTTCACCTACACTTTTCATCGTCAATCATCGTGCCTCCATTTCTGACAAAATGTGCAGTCACTGCTGGGCTGACGCCCGGTGTGTGCAGCTGCGAAATTATTGGGGACTCAGTGTGGGTAGCTGTAGCGATCGATCCTGTCAGCCCTTCGTGCTTACACAAAATAAACTGAACGGTGTGCCGTTAAAGAGTTCTTGACATTTTATTTTTTGTAATTAATCCACTGCGGTGCTTTAGTGGATATGCCGTTTTTTTTCCTATGTCTAGGGAACCACTTCGATGCAGGCAAAATGCAAAACCTCCATTGTTCTGTGCGATGTCTGTCGACGTTAAAGAAGCCAATTTTTAGGACATTATTCGGGATCCCTCTCCTACAGCGTCCATTGTAGCCCATGTGACCTTATGTGCATTAAACTCATATATCACACAGTGCCGAAACATACGTCACGCCACGCCACGCCACGCCATTCAATCAATCCATGCCTAGTCCATGCTATGACATGCCATGGCATGCCGTAACATTTTCTTTCGCTTAAACCAGCGGCTTTATTTTGCGTGATATTGTTCGCTCGTTTTGTGCTTTTGTCATTCGCGCTAAGCGTGAACGATGCTAATGTGGAAAAAGCATACTTAGAAATTATGGACAAAAATATTTTTCAACGGTAAAGAGATTATATATGAACGCCATTTCTGTCATTATACGTAACATTTCATAATAACAATAAATATATCCAAAGATATCCAGTCGGCAGGCTCACATTTTAGGAATCAAAGTTTTCTTCTCGTCGTCAACGTTTTTGATTGCTTTTTCTTGCCAGTCTTAACTGCCGAAAGCGAGAAATGGAAAACCTCCAAAAAGACTTCGCTGTGAATTGGATTAATGGACCATTAACTTCAATGTTTCCATCTTGGTATATTGCAGTATTGAAAATTCTTGCCCAACTCCTGGACATGGACTAGGAGTGAATGTATTTCTTCAGCGCGGGAAGTAACTTCTAGATTGGTAGCCCTTAATAAATTTAAAATTTATGGGTTTAGCACTCTGAAGCTGCACATGGGCTATGGGGGACGCTGCAGTTGAGGTCTCTGAAATAGATTAATAAAACGGTGATCTCTAACGTGCGCGGTTATCGCAAAACACACGGCCATTTTTATACTTCACCTCTAACAAAATACGGCCGCTGCGGCCGTGTTCCAACCCCCGACTCTGCGATGAGCTGCCAGTTGCCAGAACCACTCCTCGACCGCGGCGATTTGAGCAGGAGTATTATACAGTATGAAATTCAGACCCATACTTTCCTTTAAATAAATGGTAGGTATTGTAGCAAGGTCAAAGTTGCAGCATTACAAAATATTGAAAAAGCTTTTCTTGGAAATTACACTGAGAAGACAGCAGAGGTCCATTAAATTGAAATTTCGTGCACGAAAGAGTATATATCCAGCGTAGTCCTCAATCGGAAATCCGGCGATGCGGCTTCCAGTGTTGGGTTATGGTACAAGAGGAATACCAACAAAGATGAAAAATTGACTTGTGTTATTTTCTTTTGTTGTATCATTCGGTCGAAACATTCAATGCAAGTAAGGAATTTCAAGGTGCAGTACTTCGAGAAATGTTTTCTTGTGAAAGCAGGCAATTAATGCCGGCTTTAATGCCTGCAAGAAATGAGTGCGCAAGAAATACGCCCCTTCAAGTCTACATACAAATAGCTGCGTTAGTTAGAGCGCAAATTTTATTATGAATTACGTTAATTTAGTATTGTGCGAGGAGCATTTGCCACTATTCACTGGCTTTCTTCTCTGTATTGTCAGGCAATTCAGATAGGGTGTGTTAGCGTCAGAACTTGAGCAAACAGCTGACCTAGTCACTTCGTCACTCGCAGAGCTGTGTTCCCTTTTTTCGCATTCAATGTTTCACGAAAATCACTGGGAATATATAAAAAAAACTCCTTTCCGAGAAGCCAGCGAGAAAAGCGGTTTATTATTTTTATTTTTTTCTGCCCCTTTCCTGCAGCGAAGTTTTGTCCTTGACTTGTGTCTGCACGGGTATAAAAACTTTCAAGTGCACTGCGCTGCTTTGTTTTTTAATCGCGTCTTGTAGTTTACGATTCACAAGACATTCAGGAACAACTAATAGCTTGGCAGTGTTTACGCTTGCGCCATCGACTGTGGGTCGTAAAACGAAGATTGGCCGCAGACAGTCGTAAACGGGCCTGCTATGTGGTCTGCCCTCATTCAGTTGCGCCATCGCCAGTGCGTGTGTGAAAATGTGTGAGAGAATCCTAGAGAGCAAATGCGCGTGCGCACAGAGTTTGACACCAATTGCGGCGTCGGCCGCGTTTCTATGGAGGCGAAATGCAAAAGGCGGAGGCGAGTGCTCTGAAATCTCAGGGCACCTTAAGAAGCCCAGGCGGTCGAAAGTATTGCGTATCCCGAACTAAGACGCCTATTTTTTCTTCCTTCTTTCATTGTCTCATCTCTCCCTTCTCTCATGAAGAGATTGATATGTGCGCCGAAAATTGAGGCAGTTACTGCGTCTTTCTATTCGTCAAATTCAATTTAATTTTCATTTTTACAAGCTATACAATGATGGTGCACTTAAGAATTCTGCGTTATGGCACCTAGAGCGCTGAATTTTCTCACGTGCGGAATTCTTACTGGATGTATTGCAAAGTGGATTTGTGATCACATACAGTGGCGTTAGATACAGATTCCAATGGCAAAGCCTAAGGTAGGAAAGGGAGTGGGAAAGGTACGTGTGAACTAAACTTCTCCGTTTGTTGCGACGCCATAAATTTTTTAACGAGTAAGCTAGCTTTTCTTATTCTCGTCTAATCTAGAATGCTCCCCCCCCCCCCCCCAGCCCCACACACCCCTCCAAAACAAAACATTCTGCACCGCCTGTTATAAATTCTTTCTTGCGCTAACTGTCCTGCTCATTACTACCTGCAGATAGAACTAACACGAAGATTCACGAGAAATACGCCAAACTCTCCTTAATATTCTAACACGGAGCCAATGTCTGCCAAAGCATATTTCAAAGCGTTCAATTATAACGGACATTCAGGCTTTGTAAGCTTCTCAATGCGTTAAGGTGTTTCGTGATATCTACCAGAGATATTCACGTCGTGTCGCTTGCTGCTAAGCTGCCGCAGGACTCTCAGTAGGCTTTAGTGTCATTTCGGTGACACTACACGTTTCGCCAAATTTTTTTTTTTAGGATTCAGAGCAGGTAAATCGCTGCCGAAAACAGTCAAATCGGTGGTTTCGTGTGGCGCTAATATGGTCACACTCCTTTAAAAACCACCCGAAACGCCTGGTCACATTGTGCGGTCAATTAGCGGCTCGGCGGTGAAAGATGCTCAGAATAGTGAGCAGCATGTGCTCGAGCAGGCCCAAAATAACGGGGGAGAGGGGGGGGGGGGCGAGTCGGAAAACGTTCTGTTCCGTCGGGCTGGCCCGAGTTCGAGATTTAAGCGGTGTGTCTGGGCTGGGCCCTGACACGGGCCCGAATTCAAAGGTGAAGTGTAAGAGTTTCATTCATTTTTGGTGGGTAAATTATACTTTAATTGTTCTAGCAGCGACGCAGATGACATGGGGCCGTCGTGTTCACTGAGAAAAAAACTACTCCGCGCATGTTTACCTATGGCTTCTGCTTTAGGTACATTTTCCTCAGGTGTGAAAAATTACAAAAACGCTGTTTTGTTTTTAAGGCGAGAGCCTTATATGGCCCATTAGCATTAATACCCGGCGGCGTCGGTGTTAGCGAAAAGTATTTCACAACATCTCCCAATGACGTCACCAGCAAAAAAAATAATCATATTAAGGTGAGGGGATTTGAGCCAAGGCCCTTGAGCTAGTAAAGCGAGCACGTCAGCCACCGGCCAAAAAACCTTTATTTATTGCCTTAATATCACAAAACAAAATAACAGTGCACGACTACAACTGTCTTTCTAAACGCCAATACCACAATAATCCTTGGCAAATAAAGGTGAACCGAATGTTCACGTTGCCGCACGACTGTATCCTAATGCGGTGTGTCATTAGAATGGACGAAAAATATATAAATTAAAACATTCATGCTTTTTCTGCGTGAAACGTTAGTAGTGTCCTCAGTATTTCTTTCGTACAGATCCCATGACCATCTCTAAAATGAAGAAATCCGGCTCTAAAATCATTTAAGCATTTAACAAGCACTGGTACTTTTTTATTTATCAGGAATAAGAGATAAGTTATTTGAATGCCGAGTATAATCAGCGTCACTCGAAGTGCTATGCACATGTAACTTGGCATGCGCACGTCTAGGCGCGTTCAACAACACAAGGGAATTTCAAAAGCAAAAGAAAATATCCAGCACGTGGTTTCACTACAGTGGCGTTCTTAGTAAAACATTGTAGCGCTTAACGCAGGAGTAATTGGCACGATTGCGTTCGCCTAGTAAATAAAACAGCATCGCTGGCTTTGAGATGCTTCAGTTTTCAGCAAGTACAGGGTGCCGGATATATCAGAAGGCGCTGGATTTTTTGTGATACAGCTCACGAGTGGATATTTGGCACCTCGTTAGAGCCGCTGGATATGGACCTGCATTCAATTTATTTATTTATTTATTTATTTATTTGTACATACTGCAGCCCTATTTGGCTATTGCAGGGGTGGGTGTAAACAAAAATACATAGAGAAACAAGAAGCACAACAATGGCGAACAGCAGGGACAATGCGAGTAGAGAAAAAAACATATGCAGGAAAAGGCAATACTATTCAATAGCTTCTAAAGCAGTTTTAATGGAAGAGAGCGCGTACAACCAGGTAAATAATTCTAGCCTTCGATTACACGCGGAAAGAAACTGTACTTAAAAGTGTTCGTACGGGCAAAGTAAGGAGTGATATTTAGGCTGTGGTGACTTATAGTTTTAGATAGTATAGCTGGGATTAGATAATCATTTGAAGAGGCCCGGCAAAAAGAGTTAACAATACAATGCAGAAATTTTAAAGACTCAGGTCTTCGTCGAGCTGAGAGAAGTTGCAGGCCCAGTGATGAAAGTGCTGTGGAAGGCGAGAAATTCTTATCAAGCCTGTGGTATATAAAGCGAATGGCTTTTTTTTCTAGACTGCCTCGATTTGGTTAATTTCGCGTTGTTCATACGGGTTCCAGACAGGAGAGGCGTATTCAAGTAGCGGACGGATTAGCGACTTGTACATTAGTTGTTTAGTATCTGTAAGAGCAGCTTTTTAAGTGCCTTTGAAGTTATTAAATCTACTTGTTTGGACCATGATATGTTTGGTGTAAAAAGAAGCCCAAGGTATTTGTATTGATTCACGATATGGATAAGGGTGTTGTTTGTTTTTGTAAGTAAATACGGAAGGTGCTGTTCTGTTAGTGAAAGTCATAACAACGGTTTTGCCGGGTGTTAATCGTCATTTGCCATGTGTCGCACCAAGAGCTTAATTCTGAGAATGATTTCGGTGTAAGTGGTCATCGAGACATGTAATTTTGTGATATAACACGCAGTGATAAGCATATAGGCGTAGATGGTGAGCCTTCTGTGCCAGAATAGTGTTTGATTTTTTTGCTTTGCCTCCCAAAAACTTATCTCTAGGCTACGAGAAACGCCATGAAGAATATCATATTGCGGGAGGGCGCATCAACCTTTCCAAATTATAATATGCAATGAACAGGTGCTTTTGATTTCGTCTCCATAAAACCCGCGAGACAAGCGAGCACCCAAAATTCTTCTCTGGTCGCGAGAATTCACATAATAGTTCTGGACATAAACATTGACATTGCTGCATACGGGATTCGCAAGGTCGCACTATCGCTTCCCAACACTCGCCACAAAGCCATGTTAACTAGGCTCCGTCCTCCGGCACCATCACCCCCAACCGACACATTCTCCCCTGTGCGCTTCCCTTTGCATCGCAATGAGATCATTTCGTCACAGTAAGAAAGTGCCTCAGTAGACCAAGACAGCGGCTCGCTTGAAAAGAAAAAGCTTTTGGCTTTTGCTTCCCCTGCCTGCTTTCTACGTTTCATTATGCTGCTTTTAACTTCTCATAAAGAAATTTTTATTTCTGTTTTTACGAGCTCTGTATAACTAGACTGATATTTATGTTTTGCCATTGTTTCATTTTTGGTTGGTTGATTTATGGGGTTCATCGTCACAAAATAACTCAGGTGAGGGGCTTCGTAGTAGAGCGCTCCGGACAGTTTCTACCCCCTGTGGTTCTTAAACGTGCTCTGCCATCACGCAGTTCACGTGCCACTATAGCACTTTGCCTCATTGGAAATCCGACAGTCGCCACTAGGTTTGAACCCGCGTACTGTAGGCCAGCAGCCGAGATTCAAATCACTGAGGCACCGCAGCGGCTGTAGTTTAGTTTTTAGGCATTTGTTATATCCGGATTCCATTTTCTTTAGCTTCTTTTCTGGTTGCATAAAACTTGCGGTTGGTTCCTCGTTCATTTCCCTCATGTTTTTGATTGCCTGTACTGCTTTGTTTTGTCTAGCAGTCTAACCTCTTGACTAAAATTCTCGAAGATACAAGGCGCAGTAGTAGACAGGACGAGCAAAGAAGGAACATGGACAAGGCGCTTACTGCAACTGTACTTTGCTGTACCGTACTGCGCCTTGCTATAAATGGTGAGCGCCTTGTCCGTGTTCCTTCTTTGTTCGTCCTGTCTACTCCTGAGCGTTGTATCTTCGAGTCATGCACCAACTCGCTCAGCAGTCGATTCTTCTGAACTCTTGACTAATTAGCCTGTATTTATTTTTTCCTTGTCAAAGTGTCATAGCGGCCTTATTCCAAATTGCCTCGAACGCCAGCCTATTAAACGGTGCATCATTTGTTCTTTTCTTGGTTTGCTTTCTGCTCGTCCCAAAAGACAATACTCTTAAGAATGGGCCTAGAGGAGTGCATTGAATCGATAGAAATGTAAATTCATATATAGGACGTCTGTGTACCCCACTCTTTTCCATAATTAAACAGAACGTTGCCTAACTGCTATCTGCGCAGGATTTACAACTGCGCTGAGAACATGAACTTAGGATACTGCATACAGATTTAACACTTTCTCTGTTAACTATTCGTTTCTAAGCCAGACTTAGCGGGCAGAAGACAATGATCCGCCGAAGAAGTTTAAGAAACGCCTGTTTACCTAAGAAGCTGTTGACAGGCACTTGGCCCTCCTTACGAAGTACTTCAATACAAGCTGCTTTCTACATTGCTTCAACAAGCGACGATTCATAAATAATGCTTTCACGAGGGACGTGATCCAGTGGCCCGCTAAGCACTGCGCGTTCCAGCTCGTTTACGTCTTGCTAGTTCTGCTACTACAGCAACTGTGGGGCGTGGGTGTGGTATCCTTCCAGTTGAAATATCTCTGCCCTGTATGAAGTCAAATCCGGCAGTGTTTCACAAGGATAGTCGCACTGAGAACATTGAAAATGTAAACGGATTTGCGTGGTTGTATATCGAAGCCCGATACTATCACCCTGTCTTACAAAGTGGCTTTTTGGGCTTGATGGTTATGCACCTTTCCAAAGCAATGCTTGAAAACACGGTAACAAGACACCGCTTTCCGGAAAAGAAGCCAAGGGGTGCAGAAAGAATCATCGGGTCCCCTCGGTCGCGTCCTCAGAAGGATTTGTGTGCTTCCTTCCGCTGACGCGCGGAAAAACTTGCGGGTCAAACGACCCGTTGCTTCAGTTTTCTGATCAGTGAGCACCAGAGCAACTTACGGAGCGACAACGAATGAAAAATCGACATCCATTGAAGAGACTGCAAGTGTGAACCTTGCTATCAAAACATAACGATAATTGGGCGAAACCGAGACCAGACAACACGACAAATTATCGAGGCAAAACAGTCTTTGATTGTAAAGACGCATGCGCAAGCAGCAGGTCCCTTTCGATGCTAGCAAAGAAAAGAGCATTTTTGGACGGGGGAAGTTGAGGGTACGAGGGAACGTGTGACGGGAGTCATTTTCGACTGTTTTATCTCCACTGTATATTTGGCATTGCTTCCTCAATCAAATTCAGTTGTCACTACGACGCAGAGTGTGTGTGTGTGTCTCATCTTCAGCCCGCATCTTCAAGCCCTCCTTTTCCTTCCAATCAGAAAGATAAACGAATGATTCTGCCCTCAGACGCTGTTAAGAATGTGACTTTTGCAGTCATGTGTTTCTGCTTGGCATGGCTTCAATGCTGCCGCTTCTATTGCACCGCTTGCTAGCAATCAAGGTACTTTGCGCTTTACGTGTCTGGCTTAAAATAATGTCGGGGGACCTCGCGAAGGTGCTTATCAAAATGCATGTCTTGAAGTTAATTAACCCGGGGAAAAACGCACCATTACTTATTTGCCTCTGCAGCAGGTATCTAGGATGGTTGGGAAGCTTTATGGTTCCTAGTCTGCTATCTCTAACGAGGCTTTAAATCAGTGCTAGCGGTGATTTAAGCGCAAGAGTCTGCCTAAGCTCCATGCAGTGAGGGCTGGCGCCCATTATCGAGCACAAACCTTAAACATCAAAACTACAAACAAGCAAGGCTAACAGATCCACAAAGAGCACTCTAGTCTGAGGGCGCTATCTTGTCTTTAGTTCTACGCTTGACACCGCTTTCATTTCAGCAGGCAACCAGGTTTTCTTACTTGGTATTTCCGCGTGCCTTCACGGTTTGTTCCTATACGCTCAAAGCCACCGAAACGCAGATTTATTGCTTTGTTTGTAATGCAAGACGCGCACCGATTTACCTGTATTGATTGTAGCCAGGCGAGGCCGATTCTACGCGCCCCAGGCTGTTTTGATTACTTCGCACTCCGCACCTCAAAAGATCGTTTCCAGTTTTAAACTGAACACGGCCGACAGCGACGGGCATACCGCGGAGCACGCTTCTTGCTTTCCACGCCGCCTAGTCATTTCTTCCTTCTTTCTTTCTTCATTTCTATCTTTCTTGCTTCGTTTCTTTCCTTCTTCCTTTCTTTCCTTCTTCCTTCCTTCCTTTCTCTCTTTATTTCTGTCTTAACTTCTTCCTTTCTTCCTTCCTTTTCTTCTTTCTTTGTGCTTTTATTTCTTTCTTTCTTTTTCTTTATTTGTTTCTTTACGTCACAGAAAGCCGGAGCGAGAGCTAAATGCTACAGTGCCTGACAAAGGGTTTCGCTGCGGATGACGTTCAGCGAACAGGAAAGGGGACATATTAAAAGAGCATTCAATAAAAAACAACTAAGAAATAGAATTGTTGATCGCACAAATATTTCCAGCAGATATGATCGCAAAATTTGTACATGTAAACAAAAAAGAGAAATAAAGGCGAGCATGATATTGATGATTGCTTTTCAATTAAAAAAACATCCGAAATATATTCAAAGTCAAACTTGCTGTTTGAATTTGAACATAGAAACTTTGACCATAGAAACATAGAAGACATTTTATACGAAAATCAGGGATACTAAAAAAGACATACATTTTCAGGCACAACAAAGCAAAAGAAACAGCACAAAATTTTACATATTCAAGGTCATGCTTGAGCAATATTGTTTTAAAAATTGTTTGTTCATTGGCCGCCTAAAATTTAATAACTCATCAACACTACTAAACAATGAAGGTATCTGATAGTCTGTATGCTGCCGGCGTAGTTAGTTTTTGTAATAGCTGTCTTTCTGTATCCAATGCGAAGAGAATACTGTAAACATGGCTTGGAATTTGCTGTAGTGTAGAGCTTCTTGTTCTTTGTGTACTTCAACAGATTGAAATAATAGACCTGGTCTGCTTTGATTTTTAGATGATTTGAAAAGAGTGGACATATGGGAAGAAGCTGAGGCTTGCCATGGAACATTTCAAATATTCTCAGAGTTTTCTTGTGCAATAAAATTAATTTATCATAATTTTAACCTGTTGTATTTCCCCAGACCAACGCGCAGTATGACAGCCGAGAGTAGAACAGTATACAATAAAGCACGTTTTTGATCCAAAGGGGAACAATGTTTTTAATTTTATACAAACAGTCAACTGCTTGGCTTAGTTATCTTGCTACATGGCTGACATGTGTAGTCCTGGATAAGTAACTTCAAAACCATACACCCAAACATTTTTGTGTCGTTCCGTAATTTAATTCATTATCACGGAAACGTACGGTGAATATACAACATATAAGCTTATTAATTTAACCGTAACTTATTAGTCCCTAGCCTGAGGGACAATAAGTTGAGGTACGTATTTACTGCATTCTGAACTGGAGTCAGTGATCTGCCAGAGGAAAAGATATTGTCATGATCTGCGAACATGATTAATTTTGATGAACTTGGTATACTGCAAATATCGTTGATTAGTACATATTGAAAAATATCGGTTTAAGGATTGACTTTTGCGGCACGCCATGCAGGACATTCATTACTTAAAAAGATGCATTGCTTATTGTAACATATTGGGATCGATTATTTAAATAACTTCTCATGACATCTAATTTGACACCTCGTATTCCGCAGTCGTAAAGCTTGGTTAGTAACTTCTCATGGTCTACCGAATAAACGGCCTTTTGAAGATCCAGAAATATGCCAATTGTATACAATCTTTTTTCTATATTATGTATTATTTTTTTAACGTTCAATTATACCTGTTCAGTTGACTTGGTTTTTGTAATCTGTTTTGCGCCTCATTGATTATTTTATCTTTGGTTTAGAGCCTTCCAGTCTCACGTGTATGATACATTCAAAAACATTAGATAATAATGCGAGGACAGCTATAGGGTGGTAAATATTGGCTGGCTGATCACTCCCAGCTTTATGAATCGGGCAAAGGAGTACACGTCATCGAGGAGTGCATGTCATCGAGCTGTCTGTCCGGCTCATCATTTTTTTTTCTTTATTCTTTATTTAAGAGTTACCCCACATTTGCCCGAAGGCGTTATAGCAGGGGGTTACAGATTGGCAAAAAATACATCTTCACTTGCAGAGCACACTTGCTCCTCGGAAAGCCGGTTCCACTGTTGCACTGTTTGAACAAAAAATGAATTTGCAAACAAGTTCGTCCTGGTACGGTACTCTCTAATTTTACGGGAATGGTCATGTCGTTGAGAAACGTAAAAGGGCTGTTTTAAGTAATTTTCAAAATCAATCCCCGTTTTTCCGGGAACTATTAAGTACAGCAATTTTAGCCTCAATTTTCTTCTACGGGAAGCGAGTGGTTCCCATTGCAATTTTATTTTCATTGCTGTACAACTATCCATCACAATTTACACAACATTTTCCGTCGGCGGCCGCAGCCACGCCGCGGCTAATCGCGGAAGGTACCCCCGCGTGAGCAGGCGAAACTAAATTGGTCACCAGCGAAACGACAAAGATCCTCCACAGACCACGCCGGATGAAGAGGCCGTACCCACTACGCCGACGGAGCGCACAAACCTGAGCTCGACCATGACGTGATCGAACTTCAGAACGAACTATGTGTTTATTTTGTACTGTCCGTGTTTGTTTATATTTGGTCTGGTTACCTTGCAAAAATCATCGGGTCGACGCTGCTTTGAGAGGGAAGTGATGCCACGAATCTGTGCTGTTTGTTCGTTCAAGCAGAAATCCGCTGGGAGACAGTTTCATTGCTTTTCTTGTGAGTGAACACGCGGTCAGATTTATCTCGACAGATTGCACCCGGGCCGAGCCTGTTGTTTTAGTCCGTTGTGGTTACTTTGCACGCCGTATCTCGCAAGTTCGTTGTCAGCTTTGGACATTGTACGGTCAAGCTAGAGCGGCGAACATTCTGTTCGACGAACGCCGTGCTGGCTTACTGCTTTCGTCGCCGCCGAGTCATTCAGTTCTTTGTGGGAGCGAGTAAGCCGTATGAATAGTTTCTTTCAGAGGCACTCTTCGCTGTCTTCCGAGTTGCTGAACGGCCATCAGCACTACATGAAAGCATATATGATTTTTGTTTTCGTTCTCGTTTTATGGTGGTTTAAAGTCCCAAAGCGACTATTGCTATGAGGGACGTCGTAGGGAAGGGCTGCGGAAATTTCAACCAACTGAAGTTCTTTAATTAGCACTGACATCGCATAGTACACGGGCCTCTAGAATTTCGCGTCCATAGAAATTCGACCGCCGCAGCCGGGATCGAACCCATGTGTTTCGGGTGAGCAGCCGAACACCATGACTACTGAGCCACCGCGGCGGCGTATATGAAATTATGTTCACATCAAATTGCTTTAGACGTATATGACAAACCAGTACTGTGGTTGCGATCTATGCCACTGCAGCTTCCTTCTTTGTACCCGGCAATGTTCCTTGCAGAATTTCTTAAACGATATGCAACAGCGACCAACTGAGCCTAAGCCACAAGGGTCACATGGTGACAAGTCGATGCAACAGATATTTTAATTTTTTGTTTTTTCACAGAAAGTTAGGAAAACCAGGACACACAACCGTCATATAAACACTTTGTCGCTCTCTCAATCGTTCCCGAAGCATTGGGCGCGTCCTTTCCTCTTGTTTATGAATTGAGGCTTTCTGCTTTTTATTTCGGTGACAATACAGATACCTTTTAACAACAAGATTGTTTTTATAGAGAGTTCATTTTTCTATTATTAACCTAAATTTCTCAGTTATTTTACCCTTTTCCCAGCCTCATCAACCTGTACATGAACGGAAGTAAGACAACCATATATTATTTAATAAATGCTGTCGAAGCCCACCTCTGTTCTCTACTCGCCTTGTCTGAAGGCTATGGTACGGTGTATTTCAGACACCACGTTAACTCCACTACATTTTGCACTCTTCTAGACTAGCGAAAAAAAACATTTTATTGAGCCGCGAAAAGTGCTTCAACGCACAGCACGGCGCATTCCCAACGGATTGTCTAAAAAAAACGTTCTCGGTGTTAGTCACTTAGCGTGGACTGGCCTTGGTAACGTCACCTCGTCAATTTTAGTACAATATCGTGTGTAAAACAAGGCAGCTGGCTTCTTTACACCTTTTTTTCCTTTTAATATATAATCATTGTGCGTTTCATCTGCACCCCGCCTGTATTCCCTCCGTCTGTGGAAATAAGATACCACCACCTACGTCAATAATCACTGGTTTCCTTGTCGAAAATAAGAAGAGAGGACTCCTTATGAGCAGTTAACAAACTCTTTCACTATCTGCCCTCCACCGGGCGGGCAACTGATACTGATGGTTGCACTGCACCCCTATTCACCTTGCGGAAATGACCACCTGCGCGGTCATAAAAATACACATCTGCCTTCTTAACTTGCAATTGCTCACTTTCGAGTAAAGTGTACTGCGCTGATGCGAAAGATTTCTACATCTGTGAAAGCACTGTCTCAGTAAAAAAAACAGGAAACAGTCACAGAAAGTAAAATAATTGGCATAATATTTGAGCGGGTTGCTTGCCCTCTGCTGGGTCCGTCTTTCATGCTTCCGGAATGTGGGACTGCTGGAAGCGAGCGGTAGCGCCGGTCCAAGTACTTTCTTGACCTTTAAGGCGCCTTATGGTTCGACAGGAAAAGGTGCTGATTACAGAATCTTCGACTTGAGTCCAAATGTAAGGAAGTAAGAAGACAAACGATTTGGCACAGCACTATGCTTACTGCCTTGGTTCTGTCGGTGCCACCTTTCTTTGCAGAAGAGTTTTCTGTAGTGTGAGCAACAAGTCATGCGTGGCGATGTTTTTGCAGTACCCTAAGGGCTAGCGGAGAAAATGTTTCGTGTTTTCTGGATGTTCTTCTTTCGTGTTTAATGCAAGCTGTTTCATTGTCTTAGCCACACATGACGTTAAGGATGTTGGTCTAAGGTTGGAAAGCCCGGCTGCTTTTCCTGGTATTGAGATCATTGTAATGTGTGATGCTTTCTATTCGTCTGAGAGGGAGCACGTGTACGAGTGCTCATTTATGTCAGAGAGAAGCGGGTGGTGGAATGTCTATATTCTGTGAGTGAAGAGTCTCTGGATCCATGCGTACGCCTACTGTACGTTACAGCAAGTGGCAGGCAACGGCGCGAGGCGGCACGAGGCCGCCACCGACGAGAGTGGTGGTAGGTCCCAGGTGGTGGTGGTGGTAAAACTTTATTGGATAAGATAGGATAAGATAACTTTATTGAGCTCTAGCACAAGTGCTTTTATGCGGTTCAGGTGAGTCCATCTCCGAAGCGGTCGGTTGCCCCTACTCCAGGGCTCCGCTGGATGCTGCCGTCAGCTGAGCTCGACGCATCTGACCGATCTGGTCATCGCGGCAGTCGCTAGAGAGCATACCCTCCCATTGCTCCACACTTATATTTGGTATAATTGGAACTAGGTCGAATTTTTGACATGTCCATGTTATGTGATATAGTGTAGGTTTTTCATGGCACTACGGACACTTGTTTTGGTAAAGTGTGGGGTGGATTTTACTTAGTGTGTTTAGGTTTCGATATGACCCAGTTAGTAGTTGTGTCCATGTGACAGCCTCCTCTTTGTTTCAGGATTTGTGCGGTGTTGGGTACCGCATCCTCCTGCTTTTTTAGTTGTTTAAAATGGCCGAGTATTCCAGAGGTACTGGCAGGGATTCGTCAAGGTCGTTGACGTTGTATGCTCGGTAGTTAGTATATCCTCGAGCTATCCTTTCCGCCTCTTGGTTTCCTGCCACCCCCGTGTGCCCCTGTACCCAGATGATCTTATGTTTGATCAGTTCTGCATCAGTCTGTTGTGTCTTGAAGTCTACAGAGCGGAGTATGCGGATCGCTCTGCGACCGACTCTACTGCAAAGATAGTTGCGGCAGGCAGCTTGCGAGTCAGAATTGTCATTGACCGCCCAATCCGATAGCTTTCCGCTGCCGCTAGAACAACTTTATTATATGCACTGGGGCGGGCTTTAGACGAGAGTGGAGGGTTTCACCGCTGCATTGCCTGGGTGGTAGTCCTCATTCCGGGACACCATTGGCGGTAGCCGCTGCCCGCGCTCTTTGAACCAGAGCCCTCTGGGACTCCAGGTTCAAGCAGTCGGACAAAGTCGATACGATCTATTTCTCGTTGGCTGATTTACTCTCTTGATTTGCGGATTTTTCTGGCAGTCTCATACCATATGACATGCGTCTGCCCACATCTCACAAAAGCTCAACAATAAAAGTTGGTAGACGAGCCCTCGAGGATCTGCACATGGCGCATCCACCCTCTTCAGAAGACAGCTAGAGGGGACATTCGGAAGGACTGGAGAGATAAACTACCCATTTAAATCAATACCAATAAACATGCATCCCAAGCACAATAGGTTCCAGGGTTGCGCTTCTATAGTGATATTAGGCGTAGCGGTGTGGTTGTCCTAGAAAATGTCGTAAAATGCGAAAAATCAGCTCATTTGCACAAAGCGGGACTCTAATCTTCATCTGATGGATCGCATAAAGCCTCAAATGAGAACAACACACTGAGACAACTCATGATATTAGGCAAACAGATAACACAGGTGACATCGTGCAGAATACTCGGATTCTTCATACATAGAAAGAAAGCAGAGTCCAACGTTGTGGAATATAAAAAAATACTGAAATCTCACGCACTTAACCGGACGGATCAGTAGCAAAAAACACGGGCTGAGAGAAGAGCAAGCAAGTTGCTCGTCACCGCACTCCTTCATAGCAGCCCTGTACACCGACCCTCGCCTAATGCTAACACAAACCGAAACAAAGAAACCGGAATCTTCGCTCATTAGCCTTTATAAGGCCGCTTTGAGTCTACCCATATACGGCTCAAATGCGGGAGTTCCACACATTGGGTTCTCACATTCTCGCCGAACTAACACAAGAACACAGAGTCAGGAAAGAAGCGCGCTTTACTTCTATACATCAGGGATGCGATATCATGAGAAGAACAGAATCACCCGTAAAAATATGACACCAGTTAGCCAAAGCCCGAAGGTACTACGCAGCATTGCATTTCCTAACATACAACAAAATGACGCCACACCGCCATCACGGTTGAAATCAAGCACAAGCTAAGCATCACCGAGGACCAAATACATGTTTCAACATAGAGTAAGGAAAATGCAGGGGAGACCGTCGCGATCCAAGCTGCGCCTCAAAAAGTATGCCTGAAGTCATGCGATTTCGCAAGGACTACTATGAGTCATTGGCCGCTGGCGCAGCCAATAGTAAAGCTGGGCGCAGCGGCCTGGTCTGCTGCATTGGTTGCTGCTCATGTGCAAACGCGCTGACACAGCGGCGAAGTAGGGGTGGGGGGCGCCGGGGTGCCGCCTTCAAAGAATGAGACAAAAGCGCCTCTCTTGAGTTCTCTCCTTCCTCCATGTGTTTATAAAAATTTGTGCGTTTTATACGCGTATATTAAGATTTATACTATCCTTAATATAGAGCAGAATACGATACTCTGGCACCTGGTCCGGTTCGCGCGTAATCCCAAACCAGGCATCATGCAGCCATCTTTCTCCGGGCTGCCAAAATGCAAGTACTGCCTTTTCGCAATGTAGAACAAGCGGATTTTGTAACATATCAGGGTGCGTAAACAAGCCCCTGTCATCTCCCTGCAAGACCAAGGAGTCGTCTGAGCACTACTGCGTTGTCTACGGACTAAATAACTACGAGCGCAAAAGTAGTAGCTCGGTTGTGGAGAGCTGTGCGCGATGTCACGACCTGTGTCGACAGCTCTGCTGCAGCAGAGTGTTCAGCCAGCTTAGGTTTCACATCAGGCGTTAAAAATTCTGACCAGCGTCAAATATGGATTGCTGAGGTTCATAGAACAAATTAACAGGCAATTATGAAAGCATAAGTGAGTACTGCGTATGAATGAGCCGACCTACCTCCGTGGCCATAGCAATACGTTTATAATTCAGTGACAGTTGTATTTAGTTATTTTTATTACTCCAATGTGTACAAGGAATATTACATAAGAGTTTGGTTGACAAAATAGTATTTTTTTTATATACATGCTCTTCGACGGCATTTGAAGTTTAATTGATTTACAATGTGAACATGCAGGTATGCTCGGAGCATTTTGGACGAGGTTACTGAGGTTGCGTGTCGCTGGAGGGCGGTTTGAATAAACAAGTCTCTTTTTTGGACTACGACTCATGTTTTCTTGCTGCAAGCTCCTCTGCCGCTCTCTCCCCGGCGAAGGTTGCCTGCGCCACAGCGGTGACCCGCTGTACGTGTGGGGACTGCTGGACGGGTCCTTAGTCTCACACGACGCTCGAACCAACGACGATTCATGGCCTGGACCCACCATAGTAAACTAACACCGACCGAGTGAACCCCCGTACCAATGCTGCTGCCCGGCTTCACAAAAATGACAAGGGCAGCCCACTGCTCATTGTTGGTTTTCTGTGTTTACACGGAAGCGTCATCTATCTTTGTGGTCGCGCAGAAATAGCCTGGTCGCTGGAAGTATGACCGATAGAAGGTAATAAGAATGGTTTAGTGGGTTGATCCGCCATGAGCCTGTTTTGGCTGTTGAAGTCGCATCGCTTCAACTAGTAAAAACTGACAGAATTTGTAAAATGCTTTACTGCTCCTGAATACTTAACTGTTCTTTTCAATTTCCGCTCTGTCAGGCTTTACGTTTGCCACAGCAGCCTGAGTGTCTGCGTATGTACGCAGGAAAAGTATACTTTTTGTTCTTAAGCGCCCAAACCGTTTGGTTGTGCAATGTTCTTGTTGGCATAATATGTATTATTGCAGTCAGAAACACAAAATCAATTTATTTCAGATACTCTTTAAAACAGTCCTTGTATTTATACCAAAGCAATAATAGAAGGTCTCCGTTCAGCAAAGAGATAAACATAAGAGTCCAATGGAAGGTCATTTTTATCATTTAGCACTATTAGACATTAAGAGTCTTCGTAGTATAAGATCACTAGGTAAGGAGCGTACACAATGATAAATATATTGATCGGGAACATTAGGGCGTATGTATATACCAACTGTTCACCAGGCATAAAATATTCGTCTCAAGGAGAAACTTGTAAAGAATGCAATGCCCTCATTCGAAGATTTGGAAGAATGACGAAAAAACTCACATGCTTAAAATGCGTGTAGACTAGCAGCAGGTTGGCTTGCGATGGCAAGTTGTATTTTTGGAGTTAACAAGTAACAATGGATGAAAAACATTGTACAACTAACTTCAGAACAACCAGCGCCAAACGGGTGAAAAAAATACAGCGAAACGTGCTTAGTTATTTGGTTTACTGTATAACTCACTATGTTATGAAAGTGAGAAGAGCGCGACGAACAGACACTCATTATAGCCGAAGAAGAAAAGGAACCCGTTCTTTTTTTTAATTACTTCGCTCTACAAATCTCACTGAGCTCAGTCTCATACATCACAGCCCAGCTCAGCCTTGCGGTCAGTAACAATGTCAGAATGGGTAATTCGCTCCGCTTTGTCTCCACTGCTTCATGCAAAATGTTAACATCACAAGACGACCGCCCCTAGGTGAATTTGATAGATGCGTGGTCTGTGTGCACTGAGCCAGTTAGTGACACTAGTTTGACGGAAAAGCGGCGGGAAATAACAGCATGGCTGCCGGCCGCAAGCTGCGAGTACACTGCGGGGACCAGCAAAATTGGGACGAAATCGCCTGCTCGGGCTTCGTCATTTGCGATGGCGCAATAGATTCCGCTCGACGTGAACTGGGCAGCGAGAAGGGATCTCAATGCGTCCCTTGAGCAAAGACGCTGTGATAACCACAAAACGCAGCGCGGACTCTATACCAAGCTTCAATGGGACATCTCGTTTTTCTTCTTCGTAGAAGGCAAGCCTTCTTTTTCGTGCACTTCATGTTAATATTGTATCCCTGTGTTTGGATTCACCACTGGCGTCCCTCGAGGTCCTCCTTTGCCGACGGATTTCGGGAGACAGGGATTGCATGCGCAATTTACCCACCGCATCACCTGAGGTCGACGTGGTGACAAAAGCTCGCTCACCGTTTTGAGGCTGCCTTTGGAGAGGAAACAGCCAGTGGTGCGCGCAGTTGGATAACAAAGGGTGGAGTGAATATCCCAAATATCCCTCCCAAATATCCGAACCCACATTGGTGTTCCATAAATTGCCTTAAAAAGTCAAGATATGATATTACAGATGAAGACAGAATTTCGATGGGAAACCGCAGGTGTGTTCTAGCCTGGAGCAAATGCAACTCGCCATTACAGCGCGATTTATTCCCGGGGCCCCCAACAGTCATCGCAACATAATTAGTCATAAATGTTAATAAACTAGAGAGAATTGCTCCAACATTTGATATTAACAAGGAAAGTAAACCCCGAACAGGACAAAAATGTAAACAGGGGGCAACACTCACCCTAAGGAAAGTGCAGAAAAACACTTATATCATACGAGTCAAAATCAGATGTAGTTTACAAGTTTCTACGATCCGCAGTGCGCCATCCGCAAAGAGGTGGTTAACTTATACGACATGGTCTGGGCATGGGAGAACAGCCAATATGTTCAGAGAATGAATAGCGCAACAACCGATAACTGGGAAGAGGCTTTGACCATCTCACATACTAAAAACCAGCTTTGGGTGTTGAACAGGGCGATGAGCGGCCAATGGAGTCACGGAATGAGGACTCACCCAAGAGAACTCGATTTATTCTATGCATTGAAACTTTTCTCACTCACAGCGACTATCCTGAGTAGTATAAATGGCATTCAAAACTGAATCTGCTCTCTTAGCGCCAGCTTTGGTTCGAATGCCAAATGGGATAAATATCGCAGAACTTCCTTTCTGCCATCTACATATACATGTATGTACCGGTTAAGTTGGACATTGTGTCGTTCTTCGTGTTTGAAAGATATTTGCCTTGGTTTGCTGCGAAATGAAGCTAAAGCACTTCGCGGCTAATTATAACTCACCCCAAAATTTTTTCCCTCTCCTAATTTCCACTGCATGGGCAAAAGTCAAGAAAGATAAAATAATACTTTTTTTTAGTATTTCTTGCTTTATATCACTCGATTACTTACAAGTGGTTTCTCTTGTAAATGTGTTACCTCTTTGTGGCAGTTCCCTTGTCATCATTGTGGATGAATGTTAGCCTGTATCTGAGACTCAGCCGCGGGACAACGCTATAGCTACTCAATAGAGAAAAGAGAATGGTCGGGAAACTGTAGGAAGAAGAAAATGAAAACTATGATGCTGCCATCTTTAATAACTGTTGTCAAAATTAGTGCCAACTAGTGTAACGTAGGTCATCTAGTGCAGATATGTAGGCTATCCGCAGCACTCACGAAGTATCCAGGCCTGTCTCCCATAAAAATTTTAAAATGGTCATCGAAGCTAAGCAGCAGTCACCGAATTTCTCCCTGGCGCGTAGGAGAGTTTTTATACAGGGAGGCGGCCATAGCGGATACGCTATATGCTCTTTCCAAGTTTTATAACTTGGAAGATATTCTCACTGTCCTTGAAGCACGTTATGATATTGGCTGTGAGGTTACACGAAATATATTAAAGAAGAATTGTTGTTTGAACGCGTTAAAATGGAGTACGGCTAGCCTCTACGATAACCACACGGCTAGTAGCCGCTGGGAAGCTATGCAGAAAGCAATTACACACCCCCTGTAACATGGTGCAATATTGATATCGAGCGCCTACGGTAGCCATTCAAAAACAAGAGCGGCGCCCGCAATATAAAAATATTTTAGGGTGTGCTACCCGTTCGAAATAGCACTCTAAACACAAAATGAGTAAAACAGGAGTGTTCTGTCATCTAGGGTACTCAATTTACTGGGCTCTGGGTCATATTTTTATTTTAAAAAATACGAAATACGGGCGCTCGAAGCTCGTCAAGTGGAAACTTTCACTTTTTCTTCGAGCCCTCCTCGGCCTCCGTTAATCTTTTTCTGAGAAAGAAATAAAATATTGACTGATTGGTTGATTTATTTACTTATTTATTTTAATTTTTATTTATTTTACCCTCAGGGCAAAGCACTACAGAGGGGAGTGAGTAATACATAATAACACTGAAAATACAAACAGCAGCAGAGAACAATAAATTATCACAACATAGATAAGTTAGAACAAGTGATCAACACAATATATCATTCAATAGAAGCGGTAACAACAGACGTAAACAATACAGGGTCAGGAATTGTGGCAACTGAGGAGGAAAGGTGGTTCCAGTCATATGACGTGCGAGGAATAAAAGAATCCGAGAATGTTTTAGTTTTGCATATAGAAATGCCTACCTTATGTATGTGATCTGTGCGCGTGAAATTTATGAAGGGGAAGAAGTAACGCGTAGCGAATAGACTCAGGATGAAATATTTTGTGAAAAAGGCACAGGCGTACAATTTTGCGTCGTGATGCAAGTGAAGATAGGCCCAGGGTAGTTTTCATAGCGGTTACGCTTGATGTACGCCGAAAGTCAGAGAGAATAAACTGCGCTGCTTTGTGTTGTACCATCTCCAGTAGGTCGCTCAAACTCTTAACACCAGGGTCCCAGATTGATGAAGCTTATCCTAGTTGTGAACGTACGAGTGTCGTATAGAGTAGAAGTTTGATGTTAGTTGGGGCTGCGTGAAAGTTACGTCTCAGATATCCGAGCATGCGATTAGCTTTGTTAGTGATGTGCTCAATGTGCGCATGCCAGCTAAGGTCAGACGTAATATGAATTCAGAGGTATTTATATCTTGTAACTGGATCAAGCAACACATCATTAAGAGTATATACGGGCGATTCACTATTAACGCGAGAAATGCGCATTAGTTTGCACTTTTCAGCATTTAAAGTCATATTCCAAGTTTTAAACCATGTTGAGATAGCGTTAAGGTCAGACTGAATCATGTGCTTGTCACTATCATTTGTTATTTCCCAAAAAAGGACGCTGTCATCGGCAAAAAGATGCACAGAAGAAGAAAGGTTACTGGGTAAGTCGTTGATAAATATAAGAAAAAGCAGGGGCCCCAAGACGGTGCCTTGGGGCACACCGGAAAGAACCGGGTGAACGGCGGAATTAACATTGTTAACGGCAACAAATTGCTGACGATGGGTGAGAAAAACTTCGAGCCATTTTAGAATGTTAGTGTCTAATCCAACCATGCGTAGTTTTAGTAACAAAAGATGATGGAAAACCTTATCAAATGCCTTCGCTAAATCTAGGAAGATGCAGTCGGCGATCGAGCGGCAATCTAAAATTGCGTGGAGTTTGTGCGTGAATAATAGTAACTTTGTTTCGCATGAATAGCATACCCTAAAACCGTGCTGAGAAGGATGGAAAAACGAGTTTGATTCAAGGAAAGTGACAATATGTGAAAAGAGTATGTGCTCTAGGATTTCGCATGGGATGCTTGTAATAGATATGGGCCGGTAGTTAAAAGGCGAATGTTTATTACCAGATATATGCACAAGAACCACCTTACCTACCTTCCAATCGGCCGGTAGATCGCCGTTTTCCAAAGATTGCTGAAATATTTTAGTTAAGGCAAGCGATGAATACATTTTGGTACTTTTCAGGAACTTAGTAGTAATGCAATCAACACTAGCACTGGAGGATATCTTAAGATTATCAATTATTTTAACTATACCGTGAGGATGGATTACTATTGGGTACAGTTGAGGGAAATCCGTAGTTTCACCACTTGAAAAAAAAAAGCTCGAAAATACATCATTCAGTACATTTGCACAGGCAGTGTCAGATATACGTTCGTCACTTGAATTCGTTAGTATTATTCTAGACGTTTCAGAGGGGTTAATGACGCTCCAAAATTTTCTTGGGTTATTGAGCAACATACCCGGTAGAGTGCTATTCTGGTAATTTGCTTTAGCGTTCTTGACCGCAGAATTGTAAGTGTAAGCTGCAGAACGATAACGGGACCAATTATGTTCAGTGCGTGATTCTTTAGCTGAACGGAAGAAGCGTTGATTGATGGATTAACCGCTCGCAACGGCAACAAATTTGTTCTTCAAAGCATGCGAAGTTCTAGCAGTTACAAAAACTTCCTCCCAGGATTCAACCTGCTCTATTTAGTTATCTGGAGACCTCCGGTGCCCCGCTGCTAACTGCATCAATTTGCTACGATTTGAAGTGGGAATATACCTCCATTGCCAAGAGTAAGCCTTCCGCATAATCAGTGAAAAAAATCTGCTCCGCAACTTGGCCGCCAATCCTGCCCTTAAAAGGGAGTGGTTAGAGAACAGCTTGCTTTCTTCTGACTCTCATATAGGAGAACATGCATTTCTTGCAGCAATATCGAAAGCACTGCTACGCACAAAGTACCTCGAATAAGTGACTTCATGCGTGTACACACTATTAGGATTGGCGCCGGCTGGTCTCGTGATTTGCCACCGATACCTCAACGCTCGCCATATGTCAGCGTGGTGCCATTACCGCGCTTCGCCTGGTCGTGGCATGGGACCAAACGGAGTGCAGGATTCAGAGAAAATCCCCTTATAGGAGTACGCGACGCCGCCGCCGCCAGCAAGCGGCCGCGGCCGTCTTCAAACCTTTCCCGGGCTCGCTAATGGCACAGCCATTCTGGCTTCCCTGAATCCGGACGAGCAAGAGCTCCAGCGTGCGAGTCAACCCTTTCGGAGGTCTTCGGGGCCGTTCGTCTACAGTCTTCGCCGGCGTCGCCAATGGCACAACCACTTTGACTTATCTCCCGACCTGCCTCGGCTCTGCACGTCGGATTCTTCGAATGAAGAATAGGGGTCGCCGAGCGTGGGAGTTTGGCGGGCCGGCTAACGTCTCCTCCCACGACCCGGCCGGACTCCGACAGCGTCCCCCTCTCTCTCGGGCTCAACTTATGCCAGGGGCGTGTCCATGTGTGCGGAGGTGTCCGTTTGTGTGTGCGAGTAAAGGTTTTCGGCTACTCGTACCATGGCGACGGCGCCCCGGCCTGGGGAATTTAGGGAAGAACAAGTGTATAAAACTGGACGGCGGGCGCAGTTGAAGCAGATCATTTCTGAACTCACATGCTTGTAAATATGTAATTAAAACCAAGTATTCTTTCTCCACTAACGAATTCCTTCACTCAGCGGCACTCCTGTCCGGGTCGGAGCGGGCGTCGTCTTGACCGAGGTTAAGTCGAGAAGCGACACCGATCCCCACCTTCAACAACTGGTGGCAGCGGTGGGATGGACCAGGTGACATCAGTCTGCATGTACGGATGACCGCGATTTGTATTTGTGCTATGATTCACCAGGCTTTAAACTCTGGGTTAAACGTTTTAATTGATGGTAATCGGTTTTCCGTAGCACAGTGGTAGTTTGCACAGATCCATTAGTAAGTGGGCAAAGTCACCATCTGAAGCAGCGATCATGGACCTCAGGAAGGTAGATAAGGAAGAGCTGTTGCTGTTGGGTGAAGAGTTGGGTGTGGAAGTGGAGGAAGGAGTGAGGAAATGGGATATCATAAAAGCAATCAAAAATAGCAATGCGGGTGAAGAAGGAATGCAAAGTGCGAGCGATATGGTCAAAAAAGAGCTAGAACGGCAAAAAAGGAAAGCAGAGGATGAAAAGAAGAAAGCAGAGGTTGAAGAAAAGAAAGCAGAGGTTGAAAAAAAGAAAAGCAAGCCGCAGAATAGAGACAGCTGAAAATGATGGCATTCCAAGTCGAAAGTCAACGTCTGGCAGCCCAAAGCGGGGGAGCAAGCATTACTGATATATTAAACCGGGTGGGGTGTCACCGTACAGACAACTGGATGTATCACTAAAAGATGGGCGAAGACATTGGTCTATACCTTCTTAACTATGAAAGGGCGTGTAAAAAGAACAAAATCGCAGAGAAGTTGTGGTCACAGCGCCTGCTAGGTCTTTTACCGTGCGAGGCGGCTAACGTGATCACCAGGCTTAGCGAACAGGATGCGGAGAACTATGAAAAGGTGAAATCAGCTCTACTGAAGAAATACCGCCTTTCAGATGAGGCATTTCGGCAGCGCTTTAGGGAGGCAACAAAAAAAGCAATGAGGATAATACGTAATTTGCGTACACATTGAAAAGCTACCTTGTACAGTGGCTTAAGGGGGCAGGCGTGTACGAAAGCAAGGACAGGGTGGTCGAGTGCGTCTGTCTGGAACAGTTTTTCCACAGCGTCCTGCCGTCCGTAAAAGTCTGGGTGCAGGACAAGGAAAAGATAGAGACGGTCGAGCGAGGAGCTCAACTCTCAGACGAATTCCCGACGCGGAGAAAGACGAATGCGGAGGAAAGGCCCGTACGAAAAAGGAACTACCTCAAGGAAGGATTTTTCTTCAAGACAGACGGCCCTATATGGAAACATGAAGCACGGTGCAACACAAAAAAGGTCCCCGAAAAGGCTCCAGAGAAGAGCGGCGGTCAAACGAAGGACGAAGGGGTAGAAAAGGAGCGGAAAAAGGATTTCGAGGCCAGGCAACCGTCGCGGTGTTACAATTGCCAAGATACTGCGCACATCTAGAAACCAGCGAGTGGCGTTCTCGTACATAAACGGTAGTGATGAAAACCTAGAAATGCTTCGCCTTTCCTTCGTGAGTTAGAGGTAAATGTCAAGCCTAGTATGGTGCTCAGGGAAAGCGCAGCTAAGACAGAGATAGTGCACCCATCCAATCTTACGGCTTAGGATTTCACGGGAGAAGTAACGTGGATTAAACAGGTGTTGGAGGAGCACAGTATTTGCTTTCCTATGGCAGAGGTTGAGATTTCAGGTCCGTTTGGAAAACTGCTGACGGAGTCAGCCGTCTGTAATACAGTTCCGCTTCAATATCCTTATCTGGTGATGAACATTGCTGGTCACTAGCCAAAGTCAAAAGATGAAAAGACGTTTCAGGAGCACTACGGCTGCCTTGTTCAGTTAGTGAACAAGGGAGCCGTAGTGCTCCCGAGACGTCTTTTGATCTTTTGACTTTGGCCAGCGACCAGAAATCTTTATTACCATGATTTCTGACCAGACGGTATGCTGTCAAACCCTCGACCACAATATCCTTATCTGTTCTCAAACCGTTCTGACCGGATGTTGCGTGAGCGAGGACAGGTCTTTGGAGTAGGAAAAGTACCGGCATTAACGCGCTCAGAAACCAGCCAGCTGGCCGCTCAATTAAAAAGGACCTGGGACCGGGAGAGGCGGAAATTGGAGCAGAACCTGAAATCATGAAGCCAAACCTAGTGGCTGAACAAGGGGTCGAGGTTGTCCCTAGATCAGGCGACATAAACGCAGCTGCGGCGCCATGGGAACCGCAGGAAATGGAGCCCGTCGGAGCGCCGGTATTGGCCCCCACTTCGCGCAGCTTTGAGCGGCTTTTGGAGCTAGACAGGAAGATGTTGAAGGCAGAGCAAAAGAACGACCCTAGTTTGAGGCGCCTGCACGCTACCGCGGAAGAGGGCGAAGCGAGGCGTAACATCACGATACTCGAAAAAGGCGGACTGCTGTACAGCACTACAGAGATCGCAGAGGCAAGATATTTGGTCAGCTAGTAATTCCAAAAAATACCGGGCTGCCCTTTTGAGGTTGTGTCATGAGAGCAGCTGGTCGGGACACTTGGGGTAAACAAGACAAAAGAGCGATCTTTAATGGAGTGCTAGTCGCCAGGGCGCTTCAAAGACGTTGAGCGGTACGTGAAGTCGTGTGACGCATGTAAACGAGTCGGAAAATTAGGAGACAAATGGAAAGCTCCCGTGAAATTGGTTCCACTGATCACCGAACCTTTTCTGCGGTTAGTGATCAACACGGTAGGACCCCTACCGGAGTCGAAATCGGGATACATGTATCTCCTTACCATGCTGTCTCTAGCAACAAAATTCCCCAAAGCAGTCCCCCTCAAAGAACTAAGCCCTTAAGAAATAGTGGACGCTTTGCTCAGCACCTTTGCATGAATCGGTTTTAACGCGGAGATTCAAACGGACAAGGGAAGCGTGTTCATCAGCGCCTTAACAACCACCTTTTTGAAGAGGTGCGGTATCAAGCTAATACACAGTTCGGTATATCATCCCCAGTCGAACAGTGTTGAAAAAATGCACTCCGTACTCAAAACGGTTCTACACGCGTTGTGCTATGAACGGAAAAAAGACTGAGAGAGCTGCTTGCCGGCAACGCAGTTCGCGCTCAGAATATGTAATTGTAACCAGAATATGCCATTAAAACCAAGTCTTCTTTCTCCTCTAACGAATTCCTTCACTCATCGGCACTCCTGTCTAGGTAGGAGCAGGCGTCGTCTAGACTGAGGTTGCGTCGAGCAGCGACACCGATCCCCAATTTCAACAACACGCTGAAGCTTGCGTTTGAAGACGTTGCAACGATAGAGGCAGGACGCACACAGGATGCTGTACACAGCTCAACAACAATCTTACATATCAGTACGCTAAAAAACGTCCTCTCTAGACGGTGCAGAAGGAACACTTGCATGCAGATTGTATTGTTACGGTACGCAGTCGCCAAGAGAAGATGACGTTGTAGTGTCGCTGAGTGTTCGACGAAGACGAAGACGCTGCCGCTAGTGCTTTTGTACTTACTAAGGAGAAGAAGAAGTTCTTGTGTGACCCGTTTCGTGGTGTGTCTTCTGTGTACGGCGTACCGTTTCTGCTGCTGAACTAACCTCGTAATATTTTGTGGAGGTTGTGCTGGGTACTACACCACGCCCTGGACCCCCGCAGCGGTCGTCACGTTGAATCCATCGCTATGCCGTCAAACCCAGTTCCGGCCACAGCGTCAACACCAGCGCCAACCGTTGTCGTGGCACAGCCTCGCGACCCGGGCACCTTATGTGGAACCGATTATGTCGATGTTGAAGATTGGCTAGCCATGTATGAGAGTGTGAGTAAGCACAACCGATGGGACGCGACCCTCATGCTTGTAAACGTCATCTTCTACTTGGCGGGCACGGCATGCGTCTGGTTTTAGACGCATGAGGAAGAGCTTACCTCTTGGGACACGTGCAAGCAGAAGCTCTGCGACTTATTTTTCATGCCAATTGGACGCAAGCTCGCCGCTAAAAAAGACCTCGCTTCTCGAGCTCAGTCATCGACCGAGTCTTACATCTCTTACATCCAGGACGTCCTCGCTCTTTACCGTAAGGAAGACAGCGCTATGTCAGAGACCGACAAGGGGGGCCACATCCTCAAGGGGACCCCCGACGACGCTTTTTACTTGCTACTCTGCAAAGAGTGCGCAACGGTCGACTCTGTCCTTCAGCTATGCCGGCAGTTTGAGCAAGCCAAATACCGCCGCATTCCTCCCCGTTTCGACCGCCTTCCGAACACGGCGGCGACATCCTCCTGCGAAGACGTGCCAACACTGCAACAGCCGTCCCATCCAGCCAGCTTAACCAGAATTGTGCGGAGCGAACTGGAGGCTATGACTCCCATCGCCTTCACCCCTCAGCCGCCTGACGCTACGATTGCTCTGATTCAGGCCGTTGTCCGCCAGGAGTTCGCGAACGTGGGTCTCAATTCTGGCCTACCCTCTGCGTCGCCCTGTATACCAACCAGCGCTCCATTGATTGCCGCTGCTTCACCCACTCCGGCCATCCCACCGCGTTATCGCTGCCGGAATCCTGCGGACTGGAGAACCTCAGACGACCGGCCTATCTGCTTCACCTGCTCGCGTGTCGGCCACATTTCCCGCCACTGCCGCAGCCGTTGGTTTTCCCCACCTCACCCTAATTTTGATCGTCGTATGGACCACGTATCTCGTTCTGATTACGATCATCGTGCTGACTACGAACCGCGCCGGATGTCTCCCCGTCCCGAGTTTTCATACGCCAACGACACTCCGACCCACGCAGGTACAGCCGCTCGCCTTCACCTCAGATCCGTCGCTCCCGTTCGTAGCAACTTCAACGCCCGTCCACTCCGCCCTTACCTGGCTCTCATTCGGAAAATTAACCAAAGCAGCTCCCCGAGGTGACGCTGCATTGACAACCCGACCCGAAAATCCTCTCCTGACCCCCGCTCCTCGCCGCAACCTTCTCAATATCTGCGTGGACGGTGCACCCGTTAAGGCTCTGATTGACACTGGTGCTCAAAATTCTGTCTTGAGTTCTTCCTTTCGCCGTCGTTTCAGGAGGGTTGTGACGCCCACCGTTTCCTCAGCCGTTCGTGTCGCCTACGGCGGTGCTGCTTCCATCGTTGGAATGTGCACGTCGCGTGTTTGCATTGCAGGGCGTACTACAGGCGTCCTGTTCACTGTGCTCGACCACTGACCCCACGATGTGATCCTCGGCATCGAATGTTTAACAACCCACGCGGCGCTAATTGATTGCTCCTCTGGCCTTCTTAGTTTGGACCTACCGCTCTGCTCTGAAAGCGCCGATTCCAAGCCGTCCCGCTTACGTGCCGCTGAATTTATTCGCCTGCCGCGCGATGCTGCAGTCAATGTTCCAATGTCTGCGGTTCCCCCCGTTCCTAATGGTGCCTACGTCACTTGCCCAATCAAGGACGTTGTTCTTCAGCGAAATGTTATCCTTCCAAACACCGTCCTGACCGTCAACGGTAACCGCACCTACCTTTTGATTCTCAACTTCAGCCTCTCTACTTAAGTTTTACCCTGTGGAATCGCTCTCGCTGAACTATTTCCTTTGGCCGAATGCACAGTTTCTGCTCTCGCAGCTGAGCCTCAGACTGGTCTCCCTGATCCCCGCTCGGCAGCTTCACGTCCGGACCTTATTTCTGCAATGATCGCGCCGGATTTGCCACCTGACCACGCCAGCGCACTCACAACGCTGTTAGTTTTCTACAGTGACGTCTTCGATTTTGGGAATCGTCCTCTCGGCCAAACTACCGTCGTGACCCATCACATAAATACGGGCGATGCCAGCCCCATACACAGAAGGCCCTATCGTGTCTCCCTTCCTGAGCGCCATGTCATTCAGACGGAGGTGAACAAGATGCTGGCGAACAACATTATCGAGCCTTCTAGCAGTCCGTGGGCATCCGCTGTTGTGTTGGTTAAAAAAAAAGATGACAGTTGGCGCTTCTGTGTCTACTATCGCCATCTTATTCAAATAACAAAGAAATACGTCTATCCTCTTCCGAGAATTGATGACGCCCTCGACTGCCTACATGGCGCCAGCTATTTTTCTTAATAGATCTCCGCTTCAGCTACTGGCAAATTGCTGTTGACGAACGGGATCGTGAGAAGACAGCCTTTGTCACCCTTGATGGCCTGTACCAATTCAAGGTCATTACTTTTTGCCTCTGCAACGCTCCTGCCACGTTTGAGCGTATGATGGACTCGCTTCTGCGTGGATTGAAATGAACGACATGCTTGTGCTACTTGGATGACGTTGTCGTTTTCTCCCCACTTTCGAAAGCCACCTACATCGTCTTTCAGCTATCCTTTCCGTCTTCCGCCGCGCCGGCCTCCAAATCAACTCCAAGAAGTGCAGCTTCAGCCAGCGCCAAATCAAGGTCCTAGGCCGCTTGGTCGATGCTTCTGGTGTCAAGCCCGACCCTGACAATGTTGGTGCCGTCCGCGAGTTCCCCACCCCCCGTTCCTCGAGCGATGTGAGCAGTTTCCTCGGGCTCTGCTCGTATTTCCGCCGGTTTATCCCGAACTTCGCCGACACGGCTCGTCCCCTTACTTCCCTTCTGAAGAAAGATGTGCCTTCCTCCTGGGGCCTTGACCAAGCTAGCGCCTTCAACGCACTTGTTGCGGCCCTCACTGCTCCACCTGTGCTGACCCATTTCCACCCTTCTGCGCCTACGGAACTTCGCACCGACGCCAGTGGCCATGGTATTGGGGCCATCCTTGCGCAGCGCCAGCACGACCACTATCGTGTCATTGCTTACGCCAGCCGCCTCCTATGTCCCACTGAACGTAACTATTCCATCACTGAGCGGGAGTGCCTTGCACTTGTTTGGGCGTTAACAAAATTCCGCCATTATTTGTTTGGGTGGTCATTCTGCGGCGTTACGGACCATTTTGCCTAGTGTTGGCTCTTCTCTCTTAAAGACCCCACAGGCCGACTGGGTCGCTGGGTCTTGCGCTTGCAGGAATACACATTTACTGTTGTTTACAAGTCTGGCCACTTGCGCCAAGACACTGACTGTTTGTCCCGCCATCCTGTCGATCCTCCTTATTCCCACAACCATGATACCGACGATTGCGTTTTGTCCATCTCGGACTTTCTACACCTAGACGAGGAGCAGCGCCGTGATCCATCTCTGCGCCCTATCATCGACCGCCTCCAAAGCCTCCCTTCTGATCCTACTCTGAGCCTGTTCATGCAGCATCACGATATTCTGTACAGTCGCAATATGCACCCTGATGGCGCCAACCTCTTGCTCGTCGTCCCGACGCATCTCCGCCCCACGGTCCTTGCCCAGCTTCATGACGCACCTACTGCAGGGCACCTCGGCGTGTCCCGCACGTACGACAGCATGCGCCGGCGGTTCTTCTGGCCTGGCCTTTACCGCTTTGTCCGCGGTTCCGTTGCTGCCTGCGATCGATGTCAGCGCCGGAAAACACCCCCGCTCCCGCCTAGTGGCCCGCTTAAGCCCGTCGACATTCCGACTGAGCCATTTTTCCGTGTTGGTCTCGACATTCTCGGGCCTTTTACCACATCCACTTCCGGGAACAAGTGGATTGCCGTTGCGACTGATTACACTACCCGGTACGCTATCACGCGCGCTATCCCTACCAGCTGTGTCAGAAGCTCTTGCCTCGTTACGTCGGTCCTTACCGCGTCTTGAGGCAACTGAGCGATGTTACCTACGAACTCACGCCACTTCACCCCCACTCTCCTTCCGTGGTCCCTTCCACACAGTTTGTGCGCGTCGCCAGTCTTAAACCCTACCACTCGCACCCAACCCCCTAGGGTGCCTCGGGACTGTGCCTTCTCCCGTGGGGCGGATGGAGGGGGGTAGTGTTACGGTACGCAGTCGCCAAGCGAAGACGATGTTGTTGTGTCGCTGAGTAGTCGACGAAGACGAAGACACTGCCGCTAGTGCTTCTGTGCTTACTAAGGAGAAGAAGGAGAAGTGCTTGTGTGACCCGTTTCGTGGTGTGTCTTCTGTGTACGGCGTACCGTTTCTGCTGCTGAACTAACCCCGTAATATTATCATTGTCGTTATCTCTGGTGTCCTGCGTCATCGGCTCTTTATATGCAAAAGGTAAGCAGGTTCAACTACAGCACCAACTTTGTTTGCATAAAGTAAGATCGAGGTAGTACACAGTGTGAACTGCACATGAGTGTTTCATTTAACCAGCCAGTAATTTGGGGTAACTACAGATGGAGTATGTTATAATTAATGGCATCTGATGTCACCAAAGGCACGCACTTTTGACAGGTGCAAAAATTTGCGTTTACAATATACATGTAGAGCCAATCATAATGTATTGCCTTTCTGGTCTTGGGTGCAACAATCAAGGAAAATGAAAAGAAAATACTCCGGCTTAAAAATGAGCCTTTAGATTAATACCAAATGTGCTGCCGTATACTCATTCAAATCCCCAGTTCTTTAATTTTGAATATTAAGAAAATCGCTGCATTATTTTTTATTAAAGATCACTTCTGTGCATAACAATGCCGTTTCTACTAAGTTGAAGTCATACTGTTAGGTCTCAGTGGCATTCGCCTCGTTTCCCCCGTTTCCCGTTGTGGGGTTCTTTAATAGACTACCCCAAAACCCTAAGATCATACCTAACTGCCGCGCTATGCATTGTAAGCAATCAACAAAAAACAATTTAGCAAGCCAACTCAATAGGCCCGAAAAGCAAAGCATTACACTGAAACAAAAGGCCCGCCCCGCGGCGGTGACTCAGTGGTTATGGCGCCCTGCTGCTGATCTGAATGACGCGGCTTCGATCCCGGCCGCGGCGGTCGAATTTCGGTGGAGACGAGATGCTAAAGGCCCGTGTACTGCGCGATGTCAGTGCAATTTAAAGAGCCCCATGTGGCCGAAATTTCCGGAGCCCTTCACTACTGCGTCCCTCATAGCTAGCGTCGCCTTGGGACGCTAAGCCCCCATAAACTATAAGCCACAAGTACAAGAACTTTGAAGCGTTTGAAATAATTACAATGTTTCACCTTTTTGAGTGTAGTACATATTCATTACTATGTGAATAAAACAAATATTTAATTTTACTTTGCATAACCTTTACGCGCTCCTCGTTGATGCGTTTTAGAAAATGGCAATGTGAAAAGTGAAATGTCGTGATAAGGTGATAGAATAGGGGTCCCTTAAATGCAAATATTATGTCTATATTTCTTGCGCGTCACCATGCATCCTACCACTACTGTTGGGGCTCAGCACTCGAACAGTGGGCTCAGACAGGCATTCAAGCTATATTAACACAGCTTTTTTTCCTTGCTTCCCTCGGCTTCCTTACTTTTGTTACCAAGTAATAATGAAATGAATGACTTTGTTGATTGATGGATTGATTCGCATGATTACCGTACCTATTAAACAAAAGATGATCGAATGCATGTAGTAGGAGGTCCAACAACTCTCCTCGGGAAATGGAATTCGAAATTGTCCTAACATGCGTGCGCTAGCTTACTGAGCACTCAAGACACCCTCTGAAGGGCAGCTAAATGCGTAAAAACTTTTAAGAGTCTTTCTAGGTGACGCTGAGTACAACGTCGCGCAAGTAATGTTAAGCGCAACCTTGAACGATAGGAGCGTTTTCTTTAAAGGAGTATAGACACCTGATTTTGGAGGCATGATTTTTCCTCTATAATGATGCAGAAGACATACTATGCATGAATAACCATGTGGTATTTGCCTATGAGCAATAAATAATTTATAATCAAATTTATCTGTCAAGCTGTTGCGGTTTCGGTTTCAACAACCGAATGAAGACGGACGCTAATTTATGGTTATAGCTTACGTGAGGCTTGAAAAAAAAAGGCAATATCATCGCTGCTTCTGCAGTCGTTGGCATTCTGGTTTTGAGGCAGGCTGGTTTTAGTGTATTGAAGAAGTAGCGATCAGATCGCTGCTTGTTCATGTCTCACGTAACCAGTAAGGACTCGTTTACGTCACAGTAATCGTTCGGCTGTTGAAACTGAAATCGAAACAGCATCCGAAAGACATTCGGTTGCAAATTATTTAGCGGTTTTAGGAGAATACCACGTGGTAATTCGTGCATAATTAATTCCTTCGAAATAGTTACAAAACTCAATACACGCACCCAGAAGTTAGGTGTCCATACTCATTTAACTCAGCGGACCTGTGACACACCCAAACCGATTAAAACGGGCCTGTGACACACCCAACAAGGCAGTCGCCTGTGAAGAGTCAAAATTGACTTTCCTCTCGAGGCCTCACGGCCGCTAATTCCAATAAGGTTTCGCTGAATAATGCGCTAACCCGGTAAGGTTATATCTAATAACCTTTTTACTAGATGAAAAAGAGATTTCATGCCTTTGTATACTGAGAATATGGAAAGCTTTGTATATTGCCTTTTTATCTGCCTTTCTATATTGAATGGTTAGTGTGCAGACGTGTAAAAAATTGTTGTTTCAATGAAGGCGACTGTTTCATGTGTGACTACATATATACTTCACTTTACCACTTGTCTGTTACTGCACGTATTGGCTTCCTGTAAAATTGAAGCTGCCGATGTAGCTTTTAGCTAGGAAACGCTCCTCAGTCTGGAAAATAAGGTTATGATTATGACAGGTGAGCTGTGCATGTGTGGGTATATTGAGTATATTGGCGAGTATGTATATTGAGTATATTTACGACCGAAACATCCACTTAAGTGCGCCAGATTTCAACGAAGCGCTGCCTAACAACACCAGCGGGAACTTGCACTGCCCGGTCAACGGCAACCCTGTCCTCTTCTTCCTTGTTTTCGCGGCTGCCGTCATGTTTTTAGCGCTCGTACATTGATGCGATGGCTCGATAAGCCCCGCCAGGTGCCGTTGTTCCTGACGGATGGTGGTTAGCGGTGGGAGCTCGTGTCATTTGAAGCGTCATCTCTCTCTATAAAGGGAATTCTATCTATCACGAACAGTTCAAGAGCGCAGCCAATATTTTGGACTAAGAAATGAGAACGCTTCGGACACGGCCTTATATTTCCTGTCATGCTTCTCAAAAGGCGTGTTTTAAGGCCTATAACCTAGGTACTGAGACCAGAGGAAAACAGAAAATTTTATGTCGCAGTCCGAATTTAGAAATAATTTTGTAGGAATTTTAAGAGAAATTTCAGTTCACATGCACTTCACAACTCAATATAACATGACGGGCACCCAAGCCGCCGGAGCTAACTGATGTTCGCGGTGATCAGCGCAGCACATTGCAGAATTCTAGAAACAGTACTGCGTTGGTCGAGTGATGATAACGCCAGAGCTGCGTTCTTTCTCACTTCGTGCAGAGGCAAACACTTCCTATTGGCGGTGTTAGGTAGAGTGGTGTGCAGGTCGGCGGCAGCTCTGAGAATCCGTACTTTTCCAGGCGCCCATATACCTGAGCATTTCATTAGGTAACAATCGGCAAGTCAGTTCTTTGAGTTTATACCGGTGCTTCCAAAACCACCGCGATAATTTGATTGCGGCGAGAAAGATAGAATCCTCTAAAAATAACTCAGAGATATGAAAGCGTTTCCGATCCATCTAGAAGAAACACGAAGCTGGTATAAACTGCTGCACGACAACTGGCCACAATACTATTATTATGTTGCCCGTGGGCCCATAGAGTTGTAAGGAAGGACTGGAAGTGGCTTAAAACATATACTTTATTGGCACGGTGCCCTTTGGTGTACACACATAATCTTTGACAAGTCGAGTGACATCAATAACCTCCAACATTCATTCTTGCATGAACATTTCAAAAAACATTCGAAACGTGAGCAAAGTTCAGAGATAAATATCTATATATCTCTCATATAAATGAGATAAAAAGTTGTATGATGCAATAACCTCAACAGGCTTCGTCATACAAATGTCATACAATTTGTATGATATTGTAGACGCCTGTATGACGAATGTATAATTTTGAACTATTTAATAATAGTTTTATGATAATTTTGTATGACAATTGTATGACACGCTGTAGGAGTTTATTCAATCATACACTTTTTCAGTAGGGATGTCAACACAATATGTACAATATATTCCACACCGTGAACAGGTTTCGCAGGAAATCGATAAAAGGTGTCTCTTTTTTCATCTCCTGCACAAAAAATGTTCCTTAAACAAGAAACGAAACAGTAAAACATTCCTCAGCAACAAATCCCGAAAGGCGATGCGCATTCAATATACACTGCAACGATACACAGAAACCCTGGAAGAGAATAAGTCACGAAAATTCATCTGTATTTTACTTTCTTTCGCTTGCTGGATTTTAGGACGGTAGTTTGTACTACACAAAGCCGAAATATTTTCGTTTTTGAACACACGTGTACCCGGAAAGAAACTGAGATATAAGCGTTCAAAATATTTTTGTTCCCCACATACTTAAGTCAGAGGAGCTCCAGCGCGCCTGGCGTTAATAACACCTTACAGGCTTTGATTACTTATAATACATAGTTCATTGAAAAGAATATATTTGCAATGAAATATCATAATTGCTGAGCAAATGGGCACATTCTTAAGTATTTCTTAAAAATGGCCGCCTACGCTACAGCTTACATGTGCCGAAGTAGTTCATTACCCCACTATCATCAGCCTAACTGGGCCCACTTCAGGACAGAGTCTTCTCCAATCATATTCCATTATCCTGTCTTTTGCCCTATGAGGCCATATTATTCCCGCAAACTTCCTGAGCTCAACCGCCCATATGATTTTTATAGGCCTGCACCCATGCTTGCCTGCTCTCAGAATCTAGTCCGTTACCCTTAGCGACCATCGGTTATCTTGCCTTCGCATTACATGCCCTGCCTATACCAGTTTCTTCTTCATTTCGAATAGGATACCAATCAGTCGTTTTTTTTTTCCTGGCCCAAGCTTCTCTTTGGCTCTCTCTTAACGTTACACCTATCTTTTCTCTTCTTAACCTCGCTGCATTGTCCTTAATTTAAGTTCAGGCCTTTTCTTTAGCCTCCACATTTCTAACTCACAGATTAGCACCTGTGAGATATAAATGTTATATACTTTTTTCTTGAAGGATATTCGTGCAGCGTTATTCATCGCCTCAAAGTTCCTGGGATATGCACTCCGTCCCTTTCTTACCTACTCGGTATAATTAGACCCTGCGTCGTCGTCGTCGGCGTCATTGACCGTGGGCGAAACTTCCAAAAAAATCTCCAAAGAAGCAAACTAGGTACGCAGGTGGGAGGCATATATCACGTAACCTTCTGATGTCAACGCCGCCTGCCCGCCGGATTGTGAGCAATGTGCGCACCACGGCAGATGCTAGCTAATTTGAGGGTTGGTCATTCCTAATTATTCCTAATCGCGTTCTCTTAATACCTCCTGTAGACACGTTGTGAACAGCACTGGACAGATCGCGTTTGCTTGCCTGACATCCAACCTGGTTGATATATTATCACTTACCCTCTGATGCACACAAAGCGTGAAGCCCCTAGAAAAATAATGTGTGAGGAGGAGGGGAGAGTTTTTTTGTACTTTTTTCTGGCTAACGATAAAAAAGACTGCGACTCATATGGTTCTCGCCTCATTTATATTTTGGATAACTAAGCGCCTACAGATCTCTGCCTTCTTTTCCATGTCAATTTTATGCCACATAATAAAAGCTACGCTTCAGTTGCCTTCATTGGTAAAGTTGTCAGTTAAGCAAAATTGTGTCTACCTGTTGCCCTCGTCCGTCCTCCACCAGCGCTGCTTTTTTGCTGAATGTTTGTACGCAACCAACACACCCAACATCGTTATTTGTTCTGCTCAGAGCTCCACACTTCAACTGTCTCTTCTTATCATTTTTTGTTCTAGCAAGACAAGAATAATCTGGCCAACGCAATGAAATAGCAACACCGTGTTTAATCTCACCAAAATGCTTTTTCTGACTGCACTTTGACCTGTAGCCGCTAACGGGCTCACTTCGGGAGCCGCCAGCCGCTATTTCACTTTCCGCCACCTGCCCCTCGGATTACTTGACGAGTTTTGTGAGCTCATGACTGTAAGTCAGTAGAGTGCAACCTCTTCTTTCAGTTTTCAAAAACGCTATCTGATACAGGAACGGACACACACACCCACCACTAAGCGCTACCAAGAACTTTTTATTTTTCGAAAGAGAAATGTGTATACAAACACCCAACGACGTCATACCATGCCCAACGAGAAGTTCAGTAGCCATAAATCCGCCCCTTCGCGTGTAGAAACAGAAAAAAAGAAACACGAAAAAAAATTGTCAGCCTACATGTGCGCCTTACGAATCCTTAAGATTGCGGTCCTTAAGATAGTTAAATTCGGTTGTCCTTAAAATGGCCGAAAACGCACTGACACATCGGCTTCATGGCGCATTCTGCATATAAAAGGCTTGGATGATTTCTCGTTTTTTCCTGCTCTTAGCTTTACTTATAGCCTTCCTTTTTTTATTAATGAAATGCATTCGCACTGTGCACGGTGAGGTGCCAGGTTTCCACATTTTGCAACTTGGCTGACAAAGTTTTTCGTATTTTCTTTTTTTCTGTTTTTACACATTAAGGTGCTCATCTAGACCTACTGCACATGTTGTTGTGACATGGTATGACGTCGTGGCATGTTTTTATACTCACGCCACTTCCGAAAAATGAACAGTTGCTAGTAGTGCTTGTTGGTGTGCGTGTGTGTCTGTTCCTGTGCCAGTTAGCGGCTTTCAAAACCGTATGATGAAATACCAACTATCCGCACTAGTAGCTCTTCTACTTTCGAATCGGAGCAGCACTTAAGAAATGAGGTGTTCCCACGCGCATTCGGGTCCTACAGCACGTACCCAACGACTCACATCTCGTAAATTGAGTTCTCGGTGCTGCAGAGCCCGCTAAGCGTCTGCGATACACCGCGCTGCAAGAGCAGGACACAAAGTCGGCATATGGCATAAGTGATAAAAAAGTAAGCGGCGTTGAAGTCGAAATACAGTGTGCATTGTATCCGCTTGGTGCGATCAGCTTTGTGTGAGAGTCATAAAGGAAGCCTTAATGAAACTTTGACCGCTTCATCCTCTAAAATGGCTTGCTTTTTACGCATTTAATTGGTTTCTACAACGTATATTCATTGCAATTTACGCGCCAAATCAAAGCACGAACCCCGTGCATATTCAAAAAGGAAACGCCAAGCCTTCGGCTCAATTTAAAAGTTTGCAGAACAGAAACCTGTTCACGAAGTGAAACCGGGGGAACGCATAAAGCGCACAAGCGCCGCCAGCGCGATGCAGTCTGCCTAGTGTTCCTCAAATTCCGTATTACAGCATATCCAAATAGCTACTGACATTCTCGATCTGGAAACGTCAAGACAAATGCGCCAAGATGAAGGCAGCATGGTCGTTCCGGTGACGTCGACACACAATCACGCTCGATCAAGGTCGCATGATTTCGCTGAACACTGGCAACATTCGGTAAAACTTGTGCAGACCGCACATGCTGATCTCGCTCACTGCGCTTGTGCGGAATCACATCACTAGGATTTAAAAACAGCATTCACACCGTTGTACCATTAATGAGCGCTCTTGATCAACACCATGGTCAATGCCTGCGAATGTGCAAAGTCATCCGCAGTACGAAATGTACGAGGGTGGGGACACATCCTGCCTACAAGCATAAAAATGGTCAACAACAATTAGGAACGACATAACGCTGGCTCACAGCCAAACAACCGGTGGGTAGCCCCTTCATGTAAGAGTGGTCGCTGCCACCCTTATAGCTTCGGCATGCCTTTGTACAATGAATGCTCGGAATCCATAAAATGGCGGTAACACCTGCTACAACGCTTTTAAAGCAACTACGGTACCCTGTCTTAGGTCATCCACTTCAATCGGTAAGCGGTCAGTGAAATGCCTATAAACAGTAATAACTGATAGGAGTTTACACGGGAAATTTCACCCATTTTGTAGGTTGGACAAAGGGGCTTCCGACAGTATCTTGGAGAGTCGCCGCGACACTTCCTACTGATGGCACCACGCTAAACAAGAAAACCCTGGACGTGCTCAGAAAGCCCTTAAGTATTGTGGTTGGAGCCATGGGATGCTAATATTAGAGGAAGAGTGTTTTTTTTTGTCACGCAGAAATTATCCAACATTAACAAGAAAGGTAGCCGAGTATTTTTTAACTTCCACTGAATATATAATCATAATATTGAATAGATAAGCTGACGAAAAATTAATGAGAAAAATGCTTAGCAAAATATTCTGCAGCCTAAACTTTTCTTTTTACAGCAGTTGTCTACAAAATGTTGTGTAAGTCTCCTGTGAGCCTTCAAGTTGAGTTTAACATCAAGTGAAGAGAAACTATATTCCTCCAACTTTCCATTTATGATATTTTGGCATCAGGACAGCTGCAGTTCTGAATAAAAGGATTGCTGTTATTGGTGAATACGTTGAGGAAGTTAAGCTATAATTATTTACTTCGGTTTTATTTCCGCATGAGCTAGATATACTACAGAGTCACTGGAGCCACCTGTGCTCAGCATGTGGAGGCGTTTTTGGAAAGCCATGTATTTTTCCATGGGGTCGTTTTTCAATGGTGGGGTATAATAATGCAAAATATGCTGTTCAAGAAACTGTTATATCGCTGAGCTATGGCTTTTTAGGCCATTACAGCACTGAGACATTAGGGCAAATCTACCCCAGTCCGAAAGTGGCAACTAATCACTACCAAGTTTTCTGTTAAAAGCGCTATCATACTATGTAGAATACAAACTTTGTCATATCTTAACAAGGTTTTATTCCTAAAAAAATATGCACATCCCAGCTGCAAGACGAAATCTTGTGTCGCTTAGCAGGAAAAGAGGATAACTGCAAGCGGCTATCTAAATCCGCTCTTTCGATAAAGCTTAATAATAATAAAGAGTTATTCTTAACGTCGCAAGGCTGGTATAGTTGCCTTACACATCAGCTCTGAATATAAAGGAAGAGAACACTGTTCGAAGGAATATTGAGAAGAAAAAATTTCGAGGATCAAAGGGAAGGTGTACATTTTCTGTCACAATCATCGCGCGCAATCTTTTAAGAACGAGAAACGTATGCGTGAACAGTGAAATTAGAAACTGATTAAAAAGACAAAGCCAGGCAACAGAATGGAAAAGATGGCCCCTAAATTTGGTTTGACATTAGTGTGCTGCTGCCAAAACAGTTTCTTTACATCCGGGCCTCCAAACAGGAGGCAAATCAGGTGGCCTGATAACCAATAACCCATTTGCAACCAACTTCGCTAACTTAAAAGTAATGTGCCTCGAACGGGTGTGAGAGATCTAAGGACATCCCAAATCAAGTTGGCGCGTATAGGCTTGCATGCTATTTAAAAACAGGTGCTCTTCTGTACTCCCTGCTATAAGCTAACAACATAGTCTAGAATTCACGCTATTTCCACGATCTTGATATAATAATCTTCCACAAAAATAGAGGAATAGGTTGAGATGGCAATATAGAGCATGCACAGGCCACATACCTTGATGTCTGGGACCATTTTTTTAAAGCTTTATTTTATCTTTTCTTTCTTTATCAATAGTAGTGGCCGCTTGTGCCCTGAGGGGCGACTCCCGGACAGCAATTCTACTTGCAGGTTCCGTTATCAATGCTTTAATGTCCAATGCCAAATAGACAAAAGAGAGGGGGAGAAATATAAAGGCTACAAAATATGGTCCATGTTGCCGTCTACTCTCTGCCAAGTGTGCAATAACAACTTTTGGGGAATGAAAAATCTCTGCGTTAACAGTTACACAGCAAGCAGCGCCTTGCCGCCAATGGTGAAGGAAAATTACCGGCAATACGTTTCTGCGAGCTAGATTCCTTCATTAAAAATATGGAGTATATTGTGCTCTCGGGACGCACTGAGCGTGAGCTTTTGGCATACTAAGCCGATTACACGGCCGCTCTGGCAGTCCAGCTTAAAGGACCACCGAACCACACAGAGAAACCCAGAGTAATGGTACAGGTCGACGAACAGGTCACTTCCTCTGTGCCCGTCGTCGTTCACTTTGCCTGTAACTCAACGTTTCTGAGGTACTTCCCCCGTCAGCTGAATAGAGCACCGCAAAGGGTGGTCAAGATGCATCGGCGAAGCCCAGTCGGCAGCGGCGCGGCCTCCGCCTCCGTTTTTCACACGGGGTTGTCGCTGTAGGGGAGCTGTGCGTAAGAGCCGTTGCTGGGCCGTTTGCTCTGCTGCGACGGGAAGCGGCTGCCCGTCGGCGGCAGGCACGTGGTGGTTGTGGTGGTGAAGCTGACGCAGCTGCCGCGCTGCATGGCCAGCGGTTTGTGTGCGCGGCCGTAGCCCAGCGCCTGGCGACAACGGTCACCGCCGCGGCGCAGCGCGCGCATCGTCTTCCACCGCTCCAGGTGGTGCCGCACAGAGTTGCGAACCTGCGGTAAGCCAGCGAAAGAACTATGGAAATCTAGGCGATCATTGGTCAGCGGCAGCAGCTTGTCTGAGGGTAGGAGCAGTCTATTTCCAACGCTGGAAATAGACGCACAAGTTGACTACGCCTCGTGCAGTGCCGCACTATGCTGGTTGACGAAGAAGAAGGAGCGCCGACCAAAGAAAAAAAAAACAAAAAAAAAACAAAAAACAAAAACAAAAACAAAAACAAAAAACAAAAAACAAACGGCACAAATTGCAAAAAAATTCTAATCTTGATGTGTGCCTTGTGTCTAGATCCTATCATAACATTTTCTACTTTGTGGCGCTTTTTTTGCCCTGCTTAAACTGCAAAGTCTTCAAGTGCTCACTATATATAGGGGCCGTTAGAATTTTTTGTTTTTTTTTCAGCATTTACGTGTTCCCATTAGCTGCACAAATCTACTCCAAAATATGAGAGTTTCGATGTCTGTGAAATCTCAATGATATCCCGTGATATATAGTCAGAGTGGCATTAAATTGGTCATGTGCCTTATGTAGTCGAGCAGCAACGCTAAATGAAAACCACACCATTAGAAGATTAGAAGAAGAATTCATAGACTCCTACAACTTTCGGTCTAAATACATCACGAGGTGCAGGAGGGTTCCGCTGGCGGATGTCGCGAATGGTCACAGTTCGACAGCTCGGATGACATGAATTCGCTCTAGAGAAAACCATAGCCCGTGTTAGCACCGGGAAATTACTGTCAGATGACGTTGGAATTCCTGTTGCCATCAATGAGATATGCGATATTGGCCATGTACGGCCCTACCTTACATCGTCCGCGTTAACCTCGGGCAAGAAGCACATACTCTTTCGCCATGACTGCTGTAAGTAGCGTATCGGTCTTTGTAGTCACACACAGTGGGCCTACAAAATGAGGTACCTTTGTTCAGTGCTGTCTGCAGTTCTGAAGAAGCCACGAGATGAGCGGCGCGTCGCGGGACATGCTATATCAACACCATAAGTGTACACTACTAGCGCCTTAATTAAGAGTTACACATTTCGCGTACTGCTGCTTCAATGATACAGTGCTGTGGTAAGTAGGGTTACAGCTGATTTGAAAAAAATGTGTCGGAAAGCCTCTCTAAATACAAAGCACTGTTTGCTTTAAAGATTTTGAAAACGTGTACTCGAAAACTTTTGCTTAAGCAAGGCACCGGAAACAGGATGAAAATTTACGTGAGTGCACAAGCTTACAAATTTATGACTACTACCGACGACGAGAGACAAATGCACTAGCCAAAGCCTTGAACTGACACCCTGTTGTCAATGGGAAGCTGAAAAGTGCTGAGCAGGCCCATATTTTTTAAGATAAGGCGCTATAGTGATTAAGTGTACCGGAAGCATACCGGCGTATACATAGCGCTTGTGGAGACAAAATAGCATGTATTCTTCCCAACCTGGCCACTGCGAGCACTCAGAAGAAACCATGCTGCGCGTGTATGTTTACGCCCCTGTGTTTCCGGCATGCTTCAACTTTTTAATGCGACATTGGCCGCCCCGTGATGAATGACTGCAAACTCTTGTTAGTGTGAAGTACCAAGCTTTAGTGTTGTTTGTTTCTCTGCGCGCAGGTAGCGAGCTACGGCGGCAGCACCGCTGTGTCTAGAGCAGGTGAATTCCATTGGAGCTGGGTAATCTTCGGGAGCACAGCCTTCGCTCCCGTTAATTTTAGGATCTCTGCTAGCCCTACAACACAAACGCACATAAAAATCCACATACCTGAAGAGAGGAAACGCGCAGCCTAAAAGGAGACTTAAATCAGGATCACAGCGTGCAATGCTCACCACCTTTTTTCCGCAAAGGGTTAAACCTGGATGGTTTGCTGCCCGGCGCATTCAAAGCTTTTGCATTGAAACAAGCAAAGTTGCTCCTGACAAATTTCTCCGCAACGCTCCTGGCGTTTTCAGTATGATGTGTTTTCTTTAGGCCACAGACTGCGAGGAGAGAGCGACTTTTTTTCCTCGCCTGCTACTATCATAGTACATTGCTAGATTCTTCCTGAAAAATAGAAAACTCACTTGAGCAAGTCCACAATGCCTGATCATTGAAGTTAAGGTGTCGACCGAATACGCACCAATGATACTGCCTGAACGGACGCGTACAACAAATAAAACTTGTTCGGGCATGCGGTCAATTGGAACATATGGCGGGAAAATAATCCGAATTTACATTTGTGGGAAGCTTCTTTCTTTAGAAACCTTGCTGGAAAAGAGGGGCAAGTGGCGTTGAAGATAACTCAACAAGGACTTTCTTGTGCAGTTCGATTAAACTTAGTAATAACAATCGCAGCCTTGTGTGGTTAATACTTTAATTGATAAATATATAAGGAGAATATACTGCTCTCAATGAAATGCACTCCGCTAAACACAGTAGTCTTACAACGTGCTGTCCACTTTTGGACTCTTTAATTGATAAATATATAAGGACAATATACTGCTCTCAATGAAATGCACTCCGCTGAACACAGTAGTCTTACAACGTGCTGTCCACTTTTGGACTATTCTTTTCATCAATTCAGACGACCTGCCCAGGAACTCCGTAAGCGGAACATAGTCTAAAACTTTCCACTTTCTTTGAAGGAACCTTACAAGGCTTCATAGTAGGCCTCTGTGTTGTGTCGTCCTTTTACCCTGCGGTCTTCTTTACAGAGCTACCCACATTTTCAAAGAACTCATTGCACTGAGGCGTTTTATTCGCATTGGACAAAAGTGGCTTCCATAGTAGCCTACTTACCTCGCCGTTAAGAAAGCAGTACAGTACGGCGACAGTGAAGCCCTGAAAAAGAAAGGCAGCGAAATTAAATTTCAGTGAAATGTTTACACTTACTAACCTAAGTAGCATCAACACACATTTGGTTCAGTTTCATTTATGGTTAATTAGAAAGACCTAAAATGCAGATATAAGAATATTAATCTCTTTTATTCGTACACTGGATAAAGCAGCGATGATTGGCTAATAAAAAATTCTGAAGTAAATAAACTAAGAGTTCAACAAAGCGGGGCTAGTATGATTTGCAGACACCAATACACTGTAAACAAGTACTGTGATAGCAATCGTTCAGTATCTTACTGCTGTTTTTCGAGCGTCCCAGTTTTTACTTTGCTTCAGGTTGGTAGCAATTTTTGGCTTCTTTCTAAGTAGCCATTATTTTTAGAATATTCTTAAGTGAGAGTTACTCCTGCTGACTTTCAGACAATGTAACTGACCCAGTTCATCACTGCAATATAATCTTCTTTGCCTGCTTCAGAGCTATTTGCAAGTTGAGTAGGCAGTCCTAGCAGCCACTTCGTTTAGCTTGTAAGAAACAACAACAAATAAATCGACCTTGACAATGGCCTGAACAGAAATTCAATTTATTGAGTACGGAATGCATTTGCTCCCATTCGTTTCTTGAGCCCTGCATGCGTGTTGAAGTCCGTACCAGCACTGCAGGAATTACCTCTATGCGCGACGGCAGCGAATCATGACAAATTGGAGGGATTGCACGCGATCATCAGCCAAAGTGGCGATCTTTGTTCTCGCTCTGCTCTGCTTTTTTTTAAATGTGTAAAACAACCACTTGTGAAAAGAAGCGAATTATTTAAGTAGTCGATTTTCCTACTCTCCGCTTGAGGTGCAAGCCATGCCGAAGATGATATCGCTTCAATGCCACAAGGGAATGTGATCGACCAAGTTTCTTTTCATTTTTCCATTCTCTCCAAAGTGGAAATCAATATGCCGTTGAAATCAAAAGCACATAAACAGACAATGAGACAAAAGAATTCAGGCAGCATGTTTTTTGTTCTGCGGCAGGGAAACGAGCAACTCCGCATCACATGGCCGTATACATAAACGCGCGCCTGCCATCTCGAAAGCTGCTCCGATACGATTCATGCATCAAGTAATACTGCCCTGACACTCTTTTTTTGTCAAAAAAACGAAACTTGCTCCATCCGTCTTGTCTTCGCATTTTTCTTTCCTCTTTATTCCCATATTTCCACTATACGTCTTTGCCTTCTCCGCTCACTTTAGCTCTTGGGTCGATCCCCCCATGTTCAGCGAGCGAAGTGGCGATTGTTTCGAAAGTGCTTTCAGCGTCTTTCGCGTCATGCTTGTAATGCGACCGTGTGCAGGCACATATCCTTTTCGCTTAGGCAGATGCACAGACACTCCGCTTCCCCTGGTGCGGAGAAGAACAATGCTTTTATTCGTTCGTTGCGCCTTAGTCGCGCTGTGAACTGTTCTGTTTTGAAGGATAGCTAAAGCTCCAAGGACAGCACAACGAAGAGGGCGAGATAGTGTGAGAAAGGCGAAATGGAAAATTTTCGCTTTTGTCTTGCGCGTTCTCCAGCGTTTGATATGGATCAGGCAGTTCCGCAAAAAAAGAAAGGTTAAACAAATGCTGGAAAACAATAGACGAGAAAGCGGTAACTCTACAGAACTCCCCACGAGAAGTCCAAGCAAGTCATGTGACCGCATTTTGAAGTGCAGCTTCTGTCCGGCGTAAATGGCATTTGTTCTAGAGGTTCTCCTGAACAGTGTTCTAAACTGACTTCTCGTGAAAGCGGAATGTTTGGTTGCAATTTACTTCTTCAACAGAGGCCTTTACTAGAGGAAAACTCGCAGCTTAGTGTATTATTATATATACCTTGACTTAACATATTGTTACAATTTGACATAGGCATTAGTATCAAGGGAGTAATTACAAAGCCCGTTCAATTCAAACCGTTGTTCTGTGCCATATACTTCTTGAAACAGCATCTCAGACTAACACAAAAGGAAAGAAGTGCGGACTCACCGCAACTCGATTTCACGAATTCATATTACAAATCGGATGCGCTAAACACTATATGAACAGGCTATACGCTCACCGGAGCTACCACCTGCAGCTCTAGCCCAACAGTGGCATTACATAAAAAGCATGCGGTTTTCTTACGTACTGTTGTAACCCTTAAACATAAGCACAAGGGTTGATGTGTCAACTGTTACTATAACATAAGTGTAGAGCCAGCTGCAGTTTCGACACCCGGATTTCGCATCCACGAATGAATGTTTCCTGTACTTTTGCACAAAATGTGCAATGTCTATATGTTTTTTTTAAGTGGATGTACTGTGAGATGGAACGAAATATTCCAGCCTGTTTTGACCACCTCCTTGAACGGCCTAGCAATGACATAAGCCGTAACGGCGGTAGCTTTCAAAAAACAGCTGGCAGCTCGTCACAGCATGCGGTCCGTCCAACCTTCCTTGCCTGCCATTTATTCATACATCTCCGCTTTTAATCGGTAGAACATTAGGCGGCCAATCGCGTAGATTGCCCACCTGACACAGATGGGCTGCGTATCGTCGGTAGTGGCAATTTACTCTGAGAAACGAATCACAGTGTAACAATATGCACAGGCGATCATACGACGTGATGCGAAGAATATTCAGTAGTGGTACTGATGGTAGGTTTCTCTTTTGCATTGATCGCCCTGTCATCGTGTTTGTTAGTTTTCACCGTCGCTCAGTCGCGCCTCTGGTGTGTGGGTTTCTGAAGAGTGCATGTGCGCCTGCAGGGGGCGTCGTAGGGGCCATAACCAGCTCCGACCGACTAATGGCGCTGGAGGTGGAGGCTTCACACAAAGGCCTTAACAACGCCTTTTTCGTCAAAATATAACTTAACTGCTCATGCAGTAAAAATCCCGCTTTTCATTTTTCTGCTCGCTCGCCAGTTTACCTGAGTGGAGAGCAGTGTGATCTGGAGGTAGGTGAAGATGACCTTGGCTGTCTTGTGTTGAGGCGTCCAGATCACCAAGATGTAGCTGACGCCCAGCAAAGGGATCAACACGAGCAGTGCCTTGGCCGCTTTCCTGTGTAGAAGGAAGACAGTTCATGATTTTCGCCGCGCGCGACATCACGGAGCCCCGCTCTACACTATTCAAAGCTTACGCTTACTCTTAAGGTGCCCTTAAAGCCTTACCCTTAAGGTGCCGCCGATCGGTGTGGTCAGTTCATACCGTGAAGCTCAAAGCATTCGCGTAAACCGTGAAATTAATTTTTTTGTTTCGTAGTCAGTTACCAAGAAAAATTATGTTTGCGCAAGCTGCTTGGAAAGGAACAGGCCAGTTATTGATTCCTCACAAGGTACGCATTGTTCGGGTCACGAGCTGGAAAAAGGTGACAGCGCAAGCGCAATGCTGGAACTATATTTTTATATTTACATTATATTTTATGCAGGGTGCAGAATGCGTTAATACCGCAGACGGTTTCGAAATGTTATAATAATAACAAAAAAACGCCTTTTGTCTGTGTTTATGACATGGCTCTTAAACTGCGGACTGAAGACCATGTACCCGTTGTGCTTGAAGAAAAGAAAATAAATATAATTTACCTGTCAATGCTCGCAATGCTTTACTGTCGAGTATTAATCACCTTTAATTACTAACTAGATTCCTTGATGGGCTAGACAGAAAGCGAGAAATGTTGCGTGCAGTTTGTAGGCAGATTATGCTTTCTTTTTGTTTGGTTTCATGACAGTTCCTTCAAAACGTGCGCTGCATCATTAACGACAGCGTAAACGGCATAGCACTGTCATGGGATGACATCACCGTATATTAGTTTTTTTGTGGTTATTTGTACAATTACAAATCAAAGCCCCATTAAAATTTATACACTACAGTATATACACTGGAATTAGTGTAGTGGTGGCCCGGCAGACAGTAATACAAACTTTGGACACACGAAAGCTGAGGCGTTTACCTTCAGTAATACAATGTCAAGAGCATAACTTTTTTTAATCGAAGGATTATATTGTGAAATGCGGCTTTGCAAATGGTCGTTCAGATAAATCGAGGACTGGTGTGTTTGAAATTTTAATTACCTCTACTCTTATTTCCCTAACAGTTGCCGACGTTAATGATGTGTACTTGGCAGGGGCTTAAACACATGAGACAGTGATTTGCACCCTGCAATCACAGACGCTCCGAGTGGAGTGGATTTCAGTTCTCGATTCTACTTTGTTCTTCCTACTTTCGTATGGGTGCAAAGTAGTACTATTGCTTACTCTTGTTTCCTTGTCTCTCACCGTTTTAGGGCACGCCAATCCAGAAAAACTAACTGCATCCATAATTGAATATGCACTATATGGACTAAGATGCGCATAGAAGGCACACAAAGTATGGGCATATGTTGGCCTTTGTCAATTTTATACCGCGTTCTGATCTTAAAGAAACAACTCTAACTAAAAACTTATCTTTCACAAGCTAGAAAAAAACAAAAAATTAATGCAAGTGCTACCACACAACCGATTTCGGTAGTAAAATGCATGCATAAGCATCAATTTTGAGGTCGGATCCCAAAAGCTGTGCTACACCGTCATTCACATAAAGACGGCGCAGCCCGCCTTATTCGGCAAGGGCGAGACGAGTTTGAATTGATTGAGGCGAAGGTTTTCAGCTTTTTTGTTCTTTATAGACAATAAATGCTTGGGTTTCGGCAGGACAACCGATAATATGGCCGATGAGGTCCAGAGAATCAATTTTTGCCGAAACTTTTGTCCTGATTCTGCTCATCTTCAGCGGGACTACGACAACTGAAAGACAAATGTTTCTCTCCTATCTCTCCTATTAACCTTGTCATGTGCCAGCCGTAGCCACCTTATTTCCGTAAACTTCTAAAATCTCACCCCCCTATCAAACTTTCCGCCTCCCCCTGCTACGTTTTATTTCTCTTGGAATCTAGTACGCTACCCTTAACGACCATCAGTCATCCTAACTTAGCAATACTTGCCCTGCCCAAGCCCATTTCATCTTCTTTCTATACACACAGCGTAGTCATTCTCCCACGGCGGTATCTAACACCAAACTTAATCGATCTATCTCGTCCGTATCTGAAACGTACTGACCGGGGGAAATTTTTTTGTACCACAGAAACTTATAGATTTTCTCGTGTACGTGTCAGGGTGCTTTATAAGGTAGCGAATGGATTATGCGTGCTGCTGCTGCATCCGCGCGGCTGTCACTCACCGGTACTGCTGTGATTCCACTGACGTCGCAGCACGGAGCTTGGTGATCAACACCCACATGATGTGGCTAAGGAAGAAGATGTTTGTCTGCAATAAGAAACGGCGGCATCGCTTTTGAGGCAACAACAACAACCCTGCAGCATCTGTGGAGTCTACGTGTTTCCTACGATATTGGCCTCTCCGAAAAGACATGACGCATTTGACAGGTCCGCCAAGTCCTCGGCTTCTATTCTGCACTCCGTTTGTTGCGCTTTCAAGGCCTCACGTCCCCGAAATTCTACCAGCTACGGCGCATCTCATCATTCTTGTACTTTCTCCATACAGTGCGCTAGTTCCGCACCTTCTGTGAGGATTTATTGCCGGTGACATTCCTCCATTTTGATTCGGCATTTTCTTTATAACAATACCAACCATGTTAAGAAAGTGCAAGCGTTGGAAGAACGAAAACAATTCTGCAAACTGTGGGGTTTGTTTTAAAGTGGCGTTTCTGTGGCGGAAGGATACTACAGCGAAAAAAGAGGTAACTAGTGAATCAAAGAACTGGACCACGCCATGATAGTCAAAAAGAAATCCTTGCCTCTTTTCGCCCTGTGACTTGTTCACCTCTCTGCCGAGAATCATGATTAAAAGCAACGCTTTCGTTCGCACGGTTTTCCAAAGAGCCGTTCAGTCTGTAGGTTTCATCTCTCAGAGTCATCATCGTCATCAACGATGCTGCCCCGTCGCCAGAAATTTTGAAAGCTCAACTTGGTGAGGAACACTAATGTCTGCATGTCACATGATTCAGTTTCAATGTACTCAATTATTATTCTGCTGTTTGTTTTTCTTGCTGTGAGTATATTTGGCGCCCGCCAGAGAATCTATTCAGATGTAAATATTTAGAGATCTCAACAGCTTCAAGAAAGCCATCTTGTGTCCGAAATACCTTCCCTACAAACTTAGTACATGGCTCCAGTGTCCTGCTTTATTCATTAGCAAGGGCTGTTCTGTTTAATTTTAACAAGCAGGAACTAAAGGTATATCTTAAAAAGCCTAAATCATGACCAAGCTGTTCGCGAAACGAGTAGCCGTTACGGGAATAACTTGTTTTGTCCCTTACCACCAACACGAGAATGACGGGTACGATGAATATGCAGTCGTAGATATCTTTCAGTTGCCATATGCACCTGAAAATAGAACAACATTTTGTATGTGCAACTCTATCGGTCTGGTGTTTGCTTACATTAGAACAGCATGATTGAACACATCCAAATATTGAGCAAAAAAATATGCAATGCAGTGAATCTTCGGTAAATATCGAGTGAAGCAGATTAGCCTTTGAAAGGTCAGTGGTCCGATAGCCTAAGAAAATAGAGCCCGAATACAACAAGTAAGCCAATTTACCTTCTGGATTACTATTTGTTCTTTATAGAAAACCAAGTCCTATTAGAGACCTACCCAAATTTTGCCAGAGATCTCAAGTGCACGATAACGAAATTATAGCTGAACGAACTAATAACCCAGAAAATTAAGTGCAAGGACAGACACCATTCCATAATCAAGAAGTGCCCTAAGCGTGTCAACCACTCCTATTTTTGTAGAATAAACAGCACAATTTTTTTCACGGTTCCCTTTTAATGTTACTTCCTTGCCGCCCGCAGCAATACTACCTTGTTAATGCCGCGCGATTATTTGTGCTTGGGAGTACATTTGATAGTAACGCTGCTCACTGATAAGAAGAGCACGTAATCTGGATTAAATGGAATGTTTTCAATACTGCTGCTTCGTGTGGGCAATAAAGCTGCCAGTGCTACTTTATGCGACGGTTGCGAAGAGCTGGTTCCATCTTTTTTTCTGTACAGAAGTTGAAGGCGTACCATTGCTACATTCACCTATTGGCATCTTTGAAGATCTTGAGCGTCTGTTGACACCACTTGCATAATTTACGGTGATTTTCTTCAGACACACATCTTGGCCGCTCAGCAACCAGATTATTCCGCCTATTCTTCAGCAACGCAGATGACTTACAATTATTTTATTCTCAACCTCACTGTAATGGCATGCTGCCCCATTAGTAATTATTCTTCTCTTGGCTGAACATTCCTATACAAACTCTCAGGGGACTTAGCGATGGAGCAAACTGCTCGATAAATCTACGATGAGACTTTTTGAAAATAACGACATTTTAACTTTGGCACGTTGGATTCGGCTATTTCCACCTTACGAGGCACAGATCAAGTGTGAATTTTTTTTCATATTCATAATAAATTCCTCAGTGAAGACGATCTCATTAACATTACATGTATTCAATATGCACACACTCCGTATTTCTTCGTGACTATCAAATGTTCAACTAGCGGCTGGTGACAAATTTATTTCCTCTTAATTACCAAAGTGACAAAAAGAAAACTAATCTTGAATTTGCCGCTGATATCTCAGAAGCATTATTGCAGAAGTAAACATTGCAGAAGTCAAGTATGCACGACCTCTGTAGCAATTTGCGTGAAAGGAACAGTTGTAGCCTATCACACAAAAATTTCCTTCGGAGCATAAAATAGCAGTGAATATTGCGCTGGCGTTTCTACTTTATGCATCAAAACAGACAAAAAGTTTATTCGAAAATTTTGTAATCCTGAAATCGAGCCGCTGAATTTAACCCGTCCGGCTTATTGTGGATGAGATCAAACAATTTTTTAGCAATGTTTTTTGGTCACACTGGAAGAATGAAATGTTAATGAAACAAAACTGGCACCATCCGCTGCCTTCGGCTTTAATGGGCAACTTGTTTGTTACAAATATTCTATATTTGCACTATTCCTAAAGCTAACATACGTCACAGATTTGTACAATGAACGCCAGTGGTTGTGATCATTCTCAGTATCCTGGTTTTTTTATGCGCCACCCACTAAAATCTGCTTCAGATTGGGACACCAAGTTGTTTCTTTTTCTGTACGGCAGCTTTCCGCTAATTCAATTAAAGGCTGTGTTGAATTTCGCCAGCCTAAGCCTCTTTTTAGTCTTACTGGTAGAAATTTAGCTTTCTCACATGTGCTCTATTTTCCACACAGCTCTGGAAATGAGTTAAATATAGTGTATTTAATTCAATCTTCAGTGACAGGTCGTTTGGAAGCACCCGCTAGACGCCCCGATTCATCTCGACACTGCTGATCACGCACAGAAGGACCGAACAGACCAGTTTTGTTCGGTGACTACAAAATTCGTAATCAGTGAGATGAAGTACAAGGGTCGTATGAAGCGTTTTCCAGCAGAATAGAAGGTATCTGCAAGGGGCTTTCTACTCTATGATCATGTGTGATCTAAAAATTGAGCTTCTTTCTTTAGGCATTTTGCTGGCAACGCTGAACCGAGGCAAAAATTAGGATGCGCGGAGTGCATTCCCGCATATAGCAAGCCCCATTACACAAAGGAGGAGACGATGCATTATGTCGTAGCTTTTTATCATTGTAATAAACATTGAACACTGCCAGTTACTTTATTTGCAGTTTCATAATCCTGCGTGCAGCTTGAGCGCTTCCGAACCGTGCCTGGTTATCTCGAGAGGACACACAAAAACCACGTGAAATGAAGTGTACAGCGGTGGTATAAATGGCTGAATTTGAACGGGAGGGAGATCAACAGCATGAATGCCATGCATATGTGATTAGAAGTTCATGAGTTGTGCTCCACAGACCTTTCTTCAGCCAGACTTCTTACAGTATAGAATGAGCTAAGTGGGCTTTAGCGCAGCTATGCAGGCTACACTGTCAAGCGTTCAAACAATGTAGCGGTGAGTTTATCCTGGAAAACACGAGAGTGAACGCGAATGAAAGTAACATGCCCAATTTCTCATTTCTTTCTGCCTGCTTCTGTGCGCTCCACTGAAACTAGCTATGATGTCAGCCATGATCACAATATGCCTGATGCTGCAAGCGAAACAACGTTTTGCATTGATTTCGCTTGGTCGTGTAAGCGAATATGACCATCATGCGAATAACACATCACAGCAACTTCTCGAAAAACGAACTTAAATATTATAGGCTAGGGCACGATGTGCGTGTTGAGAGCGGGCACTTTGCTAAGGTAAACGTTCCTTAGAAGGGTGAGGGTTCAGGCTAGTGGGTAGTCAATATAAGGATCCATAGCGCACACAATAGCGTTCGTGTTGTGTCCTCTCCATTGTGTGCACTATGGATCCTCATGAAAGTTACTGGCGCCAAATGTGAGGAGTAAGGGTTTTAAGGGCCAATGCCTTTAATGGCTCATACTCGCGGTTGAGATCTTGTCCATCAGTTACATCGCCAACCGGAAGTCACGAAAACGGAAGTGACGTCATACCGTCCGTCCATTACGTTCTTCAACTCGATGAGAAAAAAATCTTTGTGCAACATTGGATTCCGTTCCGCAGCCGAGCGTGCTAACAACTACGCTACTTCCTGCCAACGCATATGTAGTTCTCCTTATCTAGGACGCTGGAGAATGTATGCGGAGTGGCGTCGAATCAAACGGATGCGCCCCAAACGACCTCCAGTGTCTCGAGCATTTAAGATTCACAAACAATTCTGTACTTAATTAACATCTTAACCACACATCAGTGACACATGCAGCAACACCGCGCTAAAGACTCTCGCCTCACCGCACTTTAGGTCAACAAAGTGCCCCCCTGAACTTTTACTCGCAAGTAAATAATGCCGCACTTATTTTCGGAAAGAACAGAAAATGTGTGCGTCAAAAAAGACGACATTTTTCTAGAATTCGGCTGTGGCTTTATACTTTAGGAGGGACCCTTCATATCAAAGTGCTTAATACCAGTGTTCTTAGTAATAATTTGAAAAAATGGACCGGCATTGGCCATCTTGGAATTATCTCAGAAATGCAGTACCAACAAAAATCACTGACCGTGCAGGATATAACAGACGATGACGGAATCAAGTGGCGAACAGCCGCCATGTTTAAAATAGATGACTACAATTGCAAAATGTACTTACATGCCTCCAGAGAGGTTTGGATCGTTGTGGTTTGGACTCAGGTATGCCTTGGTTACCGCCCATACTGACACGACAACAAGAGGAATTCCTGCAGCGGAAAATGCACATCACGAGAAACACCAGTATACTCTCCTGAAATGCATGAAATAAATACTCTCCTTCAGTACATGCTTTTTTATGAACTTGCGAATTGTGATTTGAGGGTACGTCATTCTCAAGAAGGGAATGAAGAAATTAATATCCCGACCATTACTGTGTATATAAGTTTGTTTCTGAAGGCTACGCTTAGGCATTCAATGTGAGACGCAAGCTGAGTAGAGAAATAGCTTTCTTTTGCTGTGTTTTTAGACACAAGGTACCCTTCACCTGCGTGCTGTAGACATTTATAAAATAAATTACGCGTCGCTTTTCCTTTCGAATTCTTGGGCTAAACTGCTGAAACGCCTACGGACAGGTATAACGATACCAGCGCCGAAAAACGTCCCCGCTCCGTCCCGCGCCACTGCCGTTTCCTCTTCGTCCCAATATGTCTACCGGAGATGTGCACGCGGTGTTTGTTTTTGAGACAAACTCCAAGGGTCAGGCTCAACCCACGGAGCGTGAACAAAAGATCGAGGGACGACACATAGCCATGTCGTTAGAGTGGCGCACTTTCATCGCAATCTTGAATACAGTACGCCGTGTCTTTCTCAAGAAAGCAATCCAACATTTCGATTTTACATTTTCTGTTCTCCAATTGGCGGCGTTGATTTAGAGCCCGAATTTCATAAGACTAATGAGCGCGCCATGCATTTGGTTGAGAAGCCTTTCATAACTAACTGCAAGAGACCGATAAAGTCCAAGAATTTTTTACTCCGCAAGAAAAAATCGGAAAAAGAAGCACGATTTTTACAGTGGTTGCGACTTTATATAGCGTTTTCTATTTGTACTACTGCCAAGAATGCATGATGATACTTGATGCAAGAAAAGCGAGGAGCTCAGCGAAGACTTTGATAGAATGATGTTGTAGTGCAAAACACTGCTGATCTCTTTCAGATTCGCGTAATAAATTGTTTGCTTTGATAATCTGGTGGGAATGTTAAAGCGAGAGATAAAAACACACTTTAAAACAAACAAGTGTAACGTAAATGAAGATGCAACCTACAGTGCAGAAGTAACATAGAGTTCAGATTTAACCTAGAGTGCAGATGTAACCTAGAGAAGATGTAACCTAGAGTGCAGTTGTAACCTAGAGCACAGTAACACGTTGCATCGGCGCCTTCAGCATATCAAAAAGTATTTTAGACTTAAGGCTTTAAATACCGTTAAGATTGAAGTAAAATGTAGAAAAAGTTTAAACCATGTAAGTTTTTGAGGATTATATAAACAAGAATATGCGGAATGTGCACTACCGACCTTGGTTTGCTGCATGCCTCTCTGTTGTGTTTACAGAAGAATAATGCTGGCACAAGTTACAAGAGCAGTTGTGTCAAGTGGCTGAAATTCATGAGAAGTCTTACATCCTTGCCATCCGTTGGAATGGGCACGCTATGCGTATGCAACGACCAGACGTGACCCTCTCCCAGCGTGTGTATATATTGCGTGAGTCCTAGAGTTGACCAAGAGATCGAAAGAATCAAGTCACAATGTGTATTTCATGGATGAAAAATTTCCCAACGCGCAACGATATCTACTGGAAACGGCGTAATGTGTCGCTTTAAAATACCGGTCACGTCTTTGTTTCACACAAATATACGGGTCAGGATGTTTTCATCCAAGCCATTTCACTCGAGCAAAGAGGTCCTTGTTTACGGTCTTCTTGAGGTTGGTTTCTACTTTCCTGGGGTGCCGAAGGCTACAGGATAAACGCAATTTCGCCTTTTTCATAACTCCAGCTTCTTAGTCGCTGCCGTATTTTGCTAGTTCATTCATTATAAAATTTTCTGATTTAAGTATGCTATGTCATTTGAAGACTTCCGTGCACCTGACTGCTATGTGCCCAATCCGAAATATTGAAGACTTGTATGCTAACATAACAAAGCGTGCAAAGGAAAAAACAGAACCAAAAGCCGTCAGCAGTCGCACTGTTCGATAATTTTTCACTTGCCTATTGTAGCTTCGATAGTGATGTGTGCCGCACAATAAAGTTAGCACGACCTTTCGGGACAGTGTGTGCCTTCAGCACCAGTGAGTAACAACATTTTCTATATCGAAAGCGCTACTTCACGAAGTGTGACCGGCTCAACAAGTTTGTGTGATGCTTGAGCTTGGGGGTGATCTTGGCCAAACCATAAATAAATAGATAATTAAAATACATACTGCCACGACTGCGGTTCGAACCCGTGGCGACGCGCCCTGATCAACTTCGCTGGTCACTGCACGAGAGCACTCTGCTATTGCCGCAAGTTTTTTTCTTTACTGCATGGAAATTGTGTCGAAAAGGAAAATCAGAGTATGCTCATGCCACAAAACACCAGGCTGTGCAATAAAAGCCCACCATACTCCTGCAAGTCTCCACGTTCCCAAACATCAAATGTCTTGGAGGGATACATATGCATCTAGAAAGGGGAGCGAGCTTGGCGACTCTTCCAGGGCAGCCTATATTCCCCGCAGCAAAGCTCACTGCTCACAGAACAGAGGTTTCGATGAAAGCGGCGATTCGCCATTGCAGTCTATCATAGGCTCCTCCAGAGACTAAATAGTCCCAGCAACATAAATAGACCACATGACCAAAATCGTTATTCTCCACAAGCAAAAACAGGCACTGTAGGGTGTGATTTCAATGCTCTTTTTAATTGTTCGCAATAATACGTCCCAGAAGAACAAAGCATCATTGCACACAATAAAACAATGGTCAGTGGTCTTTAGCACATTGCACAGGCGGCAGTCCGCCGGCCATGGCACAAACATCTCCTTAGCATGAAGCCGTGCCTTGACAGGCAGCGTCAATATGTGCAATTTAAAAAAAAAAACCGTTTTGCTGCAGATGAAATGTGCATTCTCTTAACACGTTTTGAAACACTGCTGCCAAAGAACTCCAGAAAAAGTTGCCGATACAACTGTACAGGAAACGAATACTCTGTAGATACCTGAGTCATCTGCCTTCTGGAGAGGCTACACAGGTCATCAAAAGAACAGCGCACAGTGAGGAAATTGAAGGTGTCCGCCACTTCTTTAAGGAACCCCCATAAAAGTCCCCGACGAGATTGTGCAGTCGGTGAGAATAGGAGAGCCAAATGACCACTAAGACGCCTAACAAGCACCGCTAAAAAAGGGGTGGGTTGCAGATTTGAAAAAGAAATAACACGAAACAAGCTGATGCACGACAAGGTGAATAAGAGCTATTCCACCAGACTCCATAAAAAGAAACAGGTTGTCATGACGCATGGGTTCCCACTGGGAACTCAATACGAACGTAGCGAATATTCTGTGCATCACCTGCACTCCGAACCACGCCTCATATAAAATGGACCCACTCTCGCTCTGTACACTGCACATCGTCGTTCTTCAACGAATACCAATGTCGAACTGTATTTGAAAATTTATTAATGTTCAATATGTACTGCGTCCCTTTTTGTGATCACCCGATGTTAGGTGATTAGCTTGTTACACTCGTTGTGGTAATGTACAGACGGGTTTTGATTGTGTAGATTTGGTTTCTGTGTGACAATAAACTTCCCTTTATGTATGTGAAAGTTAATAATAGAAAATACACTTAGCGTGAACTGTGATGAACGCGCCTGCAGAAGATTCTCTCTTGCCTAACCGACGCCGGCGCGCAGCTTAATCTGAAGAAGTGCCAGTTCGGCGCCTGGCAGCTAACCGTATTGAGTCACAATGCCTCTTAGGAAGGCGTTCTCCCTTACCCGGCCAAACTCCTCGCTGTTGCGAAGTTTCTTAAACCGACATCAATCAAGCAGCTTCAGAGCTTTATCGGTCGCTGCTCCCACTTTCGGTGCTTCGTGCGCAATTTTTCGTCGATCATTGCGCCACTCACGGAACTGCTTGGAACAGACAATCACCTGTCCGCTTGGTCACCCAAATGTGAAGATGTGTTGACCATGCTGCGCCGTCTTCCTCGCCGCCCACACTTCGCCACTGCGACCCGACAGCCCTTATACCCAGGTACATATGGATGCAAGTGGTGTCGGCCTCGGAGCTGTCGTGACTCAGCGGAAGGATAGTTTTGAGGAATACGTAGTTGCGCATGCGAGTAGGGTGCTCAGCAAGGCTGAATGCAAAAATTCCATTACACAGAAAGAATGTTTAGCGACCGTGTGGGCGCTCACAAAATTTCGACCCTATCTGTACGGCCGCAACTTTGATGTCACGGACCATCACGCGCTGGTTGTCGTCTCTTAAAGACCCGGCCGGCTGCTTTGCCAGATGGGCTCTCCGTCTTCAGGAGTTCGACATCCGCGTTGTATATCGCTCTGGCCGCAAGCACATGGACGCCGACGCTTTGTCTCGAGCTCCTCTTCCCAGCGCCGCTGGATGCTCATAGGTGGCAGATCCCGTACTCTCGCCTCTTATCGCCTTTGATATGCTTCGGGAAATGCGAAAAGACCCGTGGCTTGCGTCGGTCGTCGAGGTCGTGACCAACGCCCACAGCTCTGTGCCTTCGCGCACTCAACGCCGCCAAGCACCGCATTTTGCCTTCCGCAATGGCCTGCTCTACCGCTGTAACTATACGCCCGATGGTCGACGGTGGGTCGTCGCCAATCGTCGCCATTTACGTTCAGAGATCTGTGTCTTGTTTCACGCTGACTCTCAGAGCGCAAACGCTGGTGTGTTTAAGACCTTCCAAAGAATCAACGTTATAATTGGCGAAGAATATTCGGGTCCATTCGCCAATACGTCCGCTCCTGCATCGCCTGTCAGCAGCGCTTCTCCCGCGCCCCGTTCGACCGGAACCGTGCAGGCATTACCGTGCCCGGCCCGCCCATTGCATGGTGTTGTCGTAGAAGAATGTCGCCAAGCTACTAAAAAGCAAGGTGGCCGAAAGCATGAACAGGATGCACATCAAACCTTGCACGTTTTCTTTCCTGGATCATTAATTTGGCTTTGAGTCCCTTCCACTAGACCGGGACTGCCTTCGAAATTTCGCACAAAATATCATCGCCCTTACCGCGTCGATGAGTCAACGTCCTGTGTAAATAATATCGTGGAGCCGCTCACACCCTCTTCGGAATTGCGTCGTCGCTGTCGTGAACTTTTTCATGTCAGTCGCCTCAAGACTCATTACGACCCCGCTCCTCTTGGTCGCTTTAGGTCGGCAGGATGGCTCCTCTTCATTCCGGAGTCCATTATAGTGAACTATGATGAATGCGCCTGAACTATGACGAACGCGCCTGATGTTGCCCCCATGGCAGACGAAGAAGTTAGAGGCGAAGTGCCGGCGCGCGGCTCCGAATCTCTGCCTGTGTAGACTAACTGCTCTCCTGCTGCCGGCCGCTCAGCTGTTTGTGAACTGTATCACCGGGTTCACTCGTGCACGATCCCCCTTCCATTATATACAAACTCCCGTGCTGCGGATTGCACATCGTCGTCTTCGTCAGCTAATACAACTATCGAAATATTATTGTCGCCAGAAGTCCCGATGACCCGCCTAACCAAATCATGAGCCATCAACATCATCAACCGGCTACGCCCATTTCAGGACAAACGCCTCTCCAGCATATTTCTAATTCACACTTTCCTGTGCCAGCGCTTCCCACCTAACCACGCAAACTTCTTAATAACATCCGCCCACCTAACATCCTGCGGCCCCTGTTACGCTTGCCTCCGCTTGGAATCCACTCCGTTACACCCAAGGACCATCTGTTATCTTGCCTTCGAAGTACATGCCCTACCTTAGCCCATGTTTTCCCATTGATTTCGTCTAGGATACCATTAGCACATGGTTTTTCCCTGACCCACTCTGCCCGCTTCCGTTTTCTTGACGAAGTTGAACTCTTTTCGTTTTCCTTCACGTTTCTGTCCAATGCGTCAGTAGCGGTAAGATACAGCTGTTATATACTGTTCTCTTGAGGGGTATTCGTAAACTGCCATTCATGATCTGATAGAACCTGCCAAATGCGCTTTACTCTATTCTTATTATTCTAGCTAATTCGCTCTAGTTATTCGGATCTATGATCAATACCTGCCCTAAGCTGACCTAGCCCCTTGGCACTTCAGCGCTTTGCGACCGTTTGTAAACTGCTGGTTCAATTGAACATTACTTTGGTTTTCTGGATACTAACTTTCAGACTCGGAGTACTGTTCAGCCTGTCTAACTTATTTATCATGTTTTGCCGTTCATCTCCTGGTTGACTTAGCAAGGAAATGTGACCAGATAAGTCGCATATTACGATGGCATTCCCCATTAACTCTCATCCCCAACGCTTCCCAATCCAGGCCTGTGAATATCTCTTGTAAACAGGCGGTTAATGAGATTGGCGAGATTGTGCCTCCCTGTCACCCATTCTTATCGAATTTTACTGCTGATATTTTAAAGAACTATTGTAGGTGTGCACCTGCAGAAGGTATCCTCCAGTATTTTTCGTAAGGTTCTTATGCACCATTATTCAGCAATGCCTGAATAAATTCTGAAGTTCCGGCATTGTTAACTGCTCTCTCGTAATTTATAAAACCTATATCCAAGGATAATTTCGCTGTGCACATTTATTTAAAACCTAATTGACTGTGTGAATAATGTTACGGGGATGACCAGTTGTCTAGTATCCTTCTCGAAAGTCTGCCTGATCATTTCGTTGATTGAAGTATAAGGTTGTTCTGACGCCATGAGCTATTACCTTACTAAATACCTTATAGACAATAGACAGCAAGCTGATTGGTCTGCAATTTTTCAAGTCCATGACGTCTAGTTTCTCATAGATTAAGATAATATTAGCGTTCTTTCAAGCTTCTGGTATAATCGAGGTAATAAGGCATTGCGTATAAAGGGTGGCTAGGTTTTCTTTCACAAACTCCACTCCGCCCTTTAGAGATGTCCTGTTACCTGAACCTTACCATCTGCTCTCCACCTCTTCATTGCTTCTAAAGCTTTGTTTACTTCCTCTTTCATTACTGGAGTGATGTCCCAGTGCTCTGCACTACTTTCTCTCATTAACGTCCTGTTTTCCTTGGCTGCTGTAGATATTTGTATAGAGCTTTTTGGCTATTTTAACTATCTTGTCCATATTTCAAATCCTCACAGACTCTCACGAACCTTGTCGTGACATTGAGTTCGGTTGGATCAATCCACTCACACAATTCTTCGCCGCAACATCCGCGACTGCGATCCAACTCATTGCTGAACCAAGTGTGTCCCCGGCCACCAAGGTCCCCCACGTGAGGAAGCCACCGATGGGTTAGCCCGCGCACTGACTTACCGGGCCCCAGGCGTCCCTTGGGGGGACCTTAACCCAGAAATAGCCTTCTTCTTTCGTTTAAAGGTATTACTGAGTACTATCGTGCCGAATAACAGCGCTGCCCGGTTGCTATGTAAGCACTGGGAAAAGGTGGCAAACGAACTCTCCTTGGGCTCTTTACAAACACTCTGCTGTGAACGGCGGCTCTCAGGCACTTTGATCCTTCTTTTGACGGCCACTGCTGATTCTGCGAGGAGGTGACCGCCACCTTCTACATGGTTTGGGCATGCAGGAAAAATCGTTCTCTCCCACCCATCACCCCGTCCCCTTACCGAGAGGACTGGGAGGCAGCCCTGCTCGGCTGCCAGGAAGTATTGGCACAACAAGCCCTGGTTCGGCGCGGTCAAGACCAACGGTATGCCGGAATGAGGGTCCCACCTTGTATTGTAAAGGGCGAGACTCCCTAGTGGCCTTTCCCGAGCAGTTCTCTGTAAATATAGCTAAATAAATGGTTTTCACCGCCACCACCATCGAAATGCGGCCGCCGTAGTAAGGTTCGAACTCGGGTACTACGGATCAGTAGACGATCGCCATTTGCACTGAGCAACCGCGGCGGGTCTTTTCTCTTTCACTCCGAAGTTTCTTTCTTCCCTCAAGGCTTTGTAAAATGCGGTTTCATTATCACGAAATTTACATCGTCCTTAACCCGCCGCAGTAGCTCAGTGGTTAAGGCGCTCGTCTACTGAGCCGTAGTACCCGGGTTCGAACCAGACCCTGGCGGGCGCGTTTCGATGGCGGCGAAACGCAAAAGGCACCCGTGTGCTGTGCGATGTCAGTACACGTTAGAGAACGCCAGTTGGTCGCAATTATTCCTGAGCCCTCAACTACGCCACCTCTTTCTTTTCTCAGTCCCTCCATCATCCCTTCCTTTACGGCATCGTTCAGGTGTGCGCAGATATGTGAGACAGGTACTGCGCAATTGTTTTCCCCCAAAAACCATAAATATTTGTTCAAGGCTTATGAAAGCCTCCGTACTGAGTGGCCAAAGCTTTGTGGCACAGCTGTTTCAGTGGGGGAAGATTTCTGTACGGCTACACGTAATTGCCGGAAAAAGCTTATGAATTACGCAAAACGCAGTGACCAGCAATACGCTGTTTTTCCTAAAAGAATCTATATTATTAAAAAAACATTATTACATAGCTAGTCCTGGTACTAACCGCGTGTGCGAGGCCGAAACACTGCAATCTCCCGCGCCCGGCTAGCTGTGACATTGTCTGTCATACAAACAATGATGATTCACTACTTTCTTTTTCGTATCAAAGCATAACAAATCAGGTAGAAGTCTGTTTTATTTACTGTAATGCACGCAGCGTCTGCAATATGGGCGAAGCATTGTCTTTAGTTATCGATACTTGCTCCGCCGATATAGCCATCCTTATCGATACTTGGCTCTCGAATAAATTTTCTGAGCACGATATTTCTACGTTCTAGAAAAGTGAACGTGACACAAATGCAGGCGGCGATCTCATTGTAGTCGGCTTGATGTATAACGCTGCACTCTAATTTGTTCGTTAGTTATTTTTTATATTCGGCTGAAGCATTGAATTGTGTAATTTCAGTTTCCTTGTTCTCCGTTGTTCCTGACAGGTGATCTTAATTTCCATACAACCGATTGGTTCGCGGGCCCCTCCGCTTCAGTGGAAAATTTATGTGATTGCTCTTTATTCTTCCAACTTTGTCTCGATTTTAATCTCGCACAGCATATTCAAAGGCATACAGGATTTTTATAAAATATCGCAAATGTGTTAGACGTGATACTGAGTATTTCACCGGACCTTATTACACCGTTACCCTATCTAACGGGGTTAAGGGATCATTGCGTTATTAAGTTTAATTTAAACGCTGCTGTTCTTCCTGCTAGGTCTATCAAACTTATCAGAGATTACAAGAATGCCGATTTTGTCGCTATTAAAGGAGAACTTGGATTCGTTTTTCGCGGACAGGTTTTGATTCACGCGCAGTGCACAAGAACTGGTACCTGTTCACACCAAAATAGTTCATTGTTGGGATTGTACAATCCTAAAAATAAAAAATTCAAATCGTTCACGGGTATCATGGCTTAACACAAATTTTCAAACATTCCTTGAGCAGAAAAAACAATATTTTCTTCGCTGTAAAAAGCCGAAACCGCTTAACATTAGTCTTCTTACGTAAGCGCTGACAGTGACTACAAAAAAAACAGTTGCAGAAGCTAAAGTGTCCTTTTTCATGACTACACTGCCCTCTCTATCACAAGGTAACCCTCGAAAACATTAGAATGGTGTCCGTGGAAACACACGAAAAAGAATTCGATTCCTTGATAATGGCTTTTCTGTTTATTGCGAAGACTGGTGCGGTTTACGGAACGACGTGTTCGTATCGTGCGTTTCACCCCCAACAACCGCAACAGATCCGCTCATTCTATGTCTCAGTTTTCATCCTCAAAATTTTATCACGGTCGACAAGTTGGCTAATAAAACAGTAGTATCAAATTAAAGATTTCCTCCATAGAAAGATTAGATAACAATCATTGAAAGTTTCTAAAGCCAGGGTCTATAATTCTTGCCACCCTCATTTCGCAGTCGTTAGTGCGTTACTCTTTGCTGAACGACTGGGAAGTAGAACTGTGGTTCCACTACATAAGTCATGTAACGTGATTTCACTGAAAAACTACAGGCCAATATCTTTAAAGCGTTTCCCTTGTAAGTTAGTGGAACACGTCATTTACTGTAATCTTATGTCATTCCTTGAATACAACTCTTTCTTTGGTGGCTCCCAACACGGATTAAGAAAGCTCTTATCGTGAGCTCCCAACTTTAAAACTAATCGACTATCTTTTCCAATTCTCGATCAGAAGCAAATCGTTGATAGTATATGACTTCAATTAGCTAAAGCTTTTCACACTATATAACATAACTTACTCCTCCTTTAATTAAGCAGTGTCAATATTGACCATAATGTGCATGGCTGGATTGAATAGTATGGTTTATGGCGTTTAACGTCCCTAAGCTACCCAGGCTATGATGAGCGCCGCAGTGAACGGCTTCGGAAATTTGAACCATCTGGATTTCTTTACGTGCGCTGAAATAACACAGTACACGGGCCTCTAGAATTTCTCCTCCATCGAAGTTCGACCAGCGCGGCCGGGATCAAAACCACATCTAACCGCTCAGAACATGTCTGCTAAGGATTTCATTTCCTTGTCAATTTCCGTAACCTCTGGTGTGCTGCAGAGCTCTCTATTAGAGCTACTGCTGTTTCTTATTAATACTGTCGCCGACAAACGAAGAGCGACACAAAAGGGGGCTTTTAATCCGAAGGCCAAGAAGACCAGCAGCGCGCGTCCGAGCGGGAACGTCGTCTTCTTCACTTCCTCACGAGCCCAGCCATGCCGTTCGGCCGCATGGCGGCGCTCGCAGAATGTGAGCAGTGTGGCATTGCCCCTCTCTCCTTTCAAGAGACATCGCCTCGATGCCTCCGGAAAGGGGAAAAACAGAATTGAGGCACTGAAAAAGGGAAGGTGCGTGTGGCGGCGGCACTGAATGTGAACTCCGACAATGGCTAACGGGCGTAATACGGTTTCACGCGGGACACGTGGACGACTTCAGACTTGGGCGTTCGAGAAGGGCGGACGACTCCTTGAGGGAACACTTCATAGTTCACCCCGCTGAGTTAACGTAGCACTTCGTAGGGGCCGAAGTAGCGGCGCAGAAGCTTTTCAGAGCGCCCGCGCAAACGTATAGGGCTCCATACCCAGACGTGATTGCCGGGTTGGTAAATCACCTCTTTGTGGCGGAGGTTGTAACGCCGGGAGTCAGTTTTCTGCTGGTGTCGAATCCGTTGTCTAGCAAGGTGGCGAGCGGCTTCTGCATCACGAATGAATTGGTCAGCACCGGTGACAGACGAAGGAGCACAGTCTGGGAGCAGCATGGCGTTAAGCATGGTCAGGGCGTCCCGGCCATACACCAAACGGAAGGGAGTGAAGCGCGTCGTTTCTTGGAGGGCGGTATTGTACGCAAACGTTAGATAAGGGAGTATTTCGTCCCAGTTGCGATGGCAAGCGTCGATATACATAGACATATCTGCAATGGTCCTCTTCAGCCTATCAGTCAGACCATTTGTTTGAGGATGGTAAGCAGTCGTTTTTCTATGACTGGTGCCACTGAGACGCCGAACCTCATGTGTAAGAGGCGAGGTAAATGTGGTTCCCTGGTCAGTTAATACAATCGCGGGGGCGCCGTGGCGACGCACAATGTGGCGAACAAAGAACTGTGCAATTTCAGCCGCGGTGTCACGGGGAAGAGCCTTGGTTTCACAGCAGCGGCTGAGGTAGTCCATGGCAACAACAATATACCGGTTACCCATGGAGGACACTGGGAATGGGCCCAGTAAGTCCATGCCGACTTGCTGAAATGGGATTTGCGGTGGATCAACTGGCTTCAGAAGGCCGGCCGCTTTGTCGACGGTAGCTTCCGTCGTTGACATTCACGACAGGTTCTAACGTAGCGTTGACAACCGCAGCAAGCCGAGGCCAGTAGTACCTGTGCCGGAGGCGTCCCATTGTTCTGGAAAAAACCAAGGTGACCAGAAGAAAGGTCGTCGTGGCATGCAGCCAGAACTTAATGACGAAGTGCGGTTGGCACAACGAGGAGATACGCAGTTTCAGTCGGGCCGTAGTTTTTTTTTTGTAGAGGACTCAATCTATTAAGCAATACGACGAAAGTCCGCGAGAGAAGAGTCTGGGTGGAGACGGAGCGGTTCTTTCGAGGTACTCCATTAGAGGCAGCAGTTCGCAGTCGGCCCTCTGGTGGAGGGCAAGGTCGAATGTGGTGACAGCGCCGAGGAAAGCAGAATCGTCGTCGGGCTCATCTGGTGCGCACGGAAGAGGAGCTCGGGAGAAACAATCTGCATCGCTATGTTGCTGATCCGACTTATACACGATAGTGACGTCGAACTCTTGCAACCGAAGGCTCCACCGTGCAAGGCGCCCCGATGGATCTTTGAGGTTCGCAAGCCAACACAAGGGGTGATGATCGCTGACGGCTCGAAACGGGCGGCCGTTCAGGTTGGGACGAAATTTGGTGATTGCCCACACAACAGCGAGACACTCCTTTTCCGTGGTGGAATAATTCATTTCGGCATGGGACAAAGTGCAACTAGCTATGCGAGCATGCGCTCCACACCGTCTTGCCACTGCACAAGCACCGCACCGAGGCCAACATTGCTGGCATATGTGTGCAGTTCCGTGGCGGCTTTCTCGTCGAAGTGGCCAAGGATAGGCGTAGATTGGTGGCGGGCTTAAAGTTCTGTGAAAGCTGTTTCCTGATCCTGGCCCCAGAAGAAGGGTTCGGAGTCTTGTCAGGCGAGTCAGCGGCTCTGCGAGCTTGGAGAAGTTTCCAACGAGCCTCCGATAATAGGCGCAAAGCCGCAGAAAACGCCACAAGCTTCAATTATCTGTTGCCTGGGGAATTGCAGCAACGGAGGCCGTCTTTTCTGGGTCGGGGCTAACGCCCTGAGCGCTCACAATATGGCCAAGAAACTTGAGCTCCCTAAATGCGAAGTGGCACTTTTCAGGCTTCAGAGACAGACCTGTGGAACGAATTGCCTCGAAAACCGCACGCAAACGTTTCAGGTGCTCCTCGAACGTGTCGGAGAAAATCACGACGTCGTCGAGATACACGAGGCAGGACTGCCACTTCAGGTCAGTTAGTATGGTGTCCATCATACGTTGGAACGTTGCAGGGGCTGAACACAAGCCGAAAGGAAGCACCTTAAATTCGTACAATCCGTCAGGAGTAACGAAGGCGGTCTTCCTCGGTCACGTTCATCGACCTCGATTTGGCAGTAACCGCTACGCAGGTCGAGTGACGAAGAGTAGGCAGAATGGCGGAGGCGATCTAATGAGTCATCAGTGCGCGGCAGTGGATATACATTCTTTTTAGTAACGTTGTTGAGACATCGATAATCCATGTAGACCCGTAGGCGTCCATCTTTCTTTGCGACAAGAACAACAGGTGATGCCCAGGGACTCGTCGATGGTTGTATGACGTCGTCGCGGGGCATTTCAGAAACATGGCGGCGGATGGCATCACGTTCTTTCGACGGAACGCGATAAGGACGCTGACATAGTGGTCTCTGGTCACTATCGACAATAATGCGATGCTTAGTTATTGGCGTCTGAAGAACCTTAGAGGTTGACGCAAAACAGTCGCGGAAAGAGTCAATAAAGCTTTCCACGCGGCGTTTCTGATTGGTCAGAAGGTCAGGGTTCACGTCGATCGTAATGGCTGGCGCCGTGTCCTGTTCCGCTGTTCCGGGGTCCGTTGTGGATAAAGCACATTGGACGGCATGCTCGCCATGTTCTTCATAATGGGAAATCACTGTTTTTCGTCAAATGTTGGGGTTCGCTACAAAATTTCGTCACTAAGAGCTCGGTACGCGCGTGAACAAGGTCTACAAGGGCGCGAGCAACGCGAACTTGCCGAGACAGTAGCAGCGACATGTTCGCTTTGGCAATGCCCTGAGTACCGAAGCTGGTATCACACTTGACTGTGACAAAGTTGCTTGCTCTCGGCGGTATCGTCGTGTGGTCGCCAGAGGTGCGTAGTGCTGCTCTGTGCGGCTGAGGGTCTGTAGCAACGGCTCGCTGTGCCGAAAACGATACCAATTGCTCATGCAGGTTGACGACCGCGCCACTCTTTAAGGAAGTCCATGCCGAGAATCAGTTCTGTAGAACACTCTCGCGCAAGGCGAAAGAGCCAATGAAAGTTGCACCTCGGATCTTTATACGGCAGGTGAAGACGCCAACCGGCGTCACCACATGGCAACCAGCTGTGCGTATCTGCGGCCCATGCCAAGGTGTTAGAACCTTTCTGAGGGTCGTGGCTAGGTGGCTGCTCATGACCGAAAAGTCGGCTCCGGTATCCACGAGTGCTGACTCGTCATAACCATAGGCGGCAACAAGAATTTCGGCGGCGGAAACAATTCTTTGACAACTCGTCGGTGAGGTGTTTGGTGCCGTCGTCGATGGGGTCGTCGGTGAGGTGATCGGTGTGGTCGTCGACGCGGTCGTCGGTGGGGTCGGCGGTGGCATCATCGTTGTGGTCGGCAGTGAGATCGTCTTTGAAGTCGGCGGGTGCGGTCGTCGGCGTTCGGGTCGTCGCATACAGCCGTCAGATGGAGGCTGTTCACTTTCTGCGGCAGCGGCGGTCCTACCCCGGAGGCCGCCGTCTTCAGTTTTCCCGGCGGGGGGACGTGCGTCTGAATTGTCCAGCGAATGATGCGTGACTGGGAACCCGTCTTGGAGACGGCGACCTAGACTGACGTCGTGGAGGCGATGAAGGCAGCACATGATCGGCCAGGTACTGCTCAGTGTCCCGCTGTCTCTCACCATAGTGTGGTCGGAGTGCGCTCGGTGGAAATCCTCCTAATCCCATCCGCCGGTATGGGCAGTTGCGGAGGACGTGACCAGGCTTCCCGCAGTGGTAGCATAGTGGCCGGTTGTTGGGTGTGCGCCACACGTCCGCTTTTCTAACAGGGCGCGGGTCACGCAGCTTGACGGGGGGAAGGTATCCCTGCGTTGGTTCGGCAGCGGGGCGGAATGCCTGTGGCACTGGCGCAGGTCTCCGCAGGGCTTCACTGTAGCTCATTATGTACGGCTCCGGCTGCGGCGTCCGTAAAGCTTCGCTGTAGCTCATGATGTACGGCTCCGGCTGTAGTGCCGGTGGTAGCTGTACCACTCGCCGAATTCCGTCACGGACGGCATTGGCTACAGCTGCAACATTGGCAGGCGGAGCATCTAAGCGGAGGTTGCGTAGTTCTTCTGGAACCACACTCTGCACAGGCTCTCGAAGCGCCTAGTCTCCGGCGACTGGCAGTGACGCACAATAGTTGGTGGCCGAAACGCTGCCCAGACGACCGTACTGCGCACTGCGTTCCTGCAAGGAACGTTCCATGGCCGTGGCTCCTTTGGCGAAGTCAGCGACGGTTCTTGGAGGGTCGCGTATGAGGCCAACGAAGAGCTGCTCCTTCACACCACGCATAAGGTGGCGCACTTTTGTAGCCTCGGGCATGGCAGGGTCAGCCCGACTGAAGAGACGCGCCATATCTTCAATAAACATGGTCACGCTTTCGTTTGCCTGCTGTGACCTGGAGCGAAGGGCGATTTCGGCGTTTTCCTTGCGTGCGTTGGTGCTGAAGGTAGCGAGGAGCTCACTACGAAACGCTTCCCAGCTGGTAAAGGATGCCTCATGGTTCTCGAACCATGTCTTCGCCGAGTCTTGGAACGCGAAATACACGTTTCGTAGTTTTCGTTCGTCGTCCCACTGGTTAAAAGTGGCCACACGGTCAAAGAAGGACAACCAGTCCTCGACATCCTCGCACCGATCGCCGTGGAAGGTTGGCGGCGAGCGAGGTGTGAGGACTACAACCGGTGGGACAGTGCCGGAAGCCTGACCTGTCTGACTGCCAGTAGTAGACGTCATGGTACGCACCGACCTCGTAGGTGGCTTACACTCAGGTTACAGGCCTCGCAGGCGGCGGCTCGCTTTGTGGACGGGTGTTGTGTCCAAGCGGCGCTGATGATCGTCAGAATTGTCCTCGGGGTCAGTGTTCATGGGACGATACCCAGCGGCTCCACCAAAATGTCGCCGACAAACGTAGGGCTACACAAAAGGGGGCTTTTAATCCAAACGCCAAGAAGACCAGCAGCGCGCGTCTTCTTCTTCTTCCCCCCAGGTATATGGCACATACCCACGCGGGGGGATTGGCCAAGGTGTAGTTGAATAAACAAAGAAGTTTCCATGGAAGATGATGACAAAATTGTAGCACCAGTCGTGAATTTTGAAAAATCAATGAATAAAAACAAGAGAACAATATTGACAGTTGACGAGCGGGAACGTCGTCTTCTTCGCTTCCACACGAGCACAGCCGTGCCGTTCGGCCGCATGGCGGCACTCGCAGAATGTGAGCGGTGTGGCAATATTAATGTTTTTATGTACCAACTAGCTCTTCCATACGGCTTTTCTTCGCTGATTGCGTTTTATATGAAGTAATTTATAGATACCTTGACAAAATTTTATCGTGGTGCCAAGCTTTGTGGATGAAACTTGCGACTTCCAAATGCAAGAAATGATGATATCGCATGATTCTGGTAACCCCTGAAATTGTAGTTATTCTGCCAATAACACAAAACTAATTCGATTCATATAAATATCTCGAAATAAGTTTAACGCCCGACTTCGCACGGAACGATCATATCGATATCGTGTCGGTAAATGCTAGCCGCACACTAAGATATCTAAGCCGCAATTTTTTATCTGCCCCACTCCTCTTAAACTCGCGCATTATAAATGTCTAGCTCCACCTGAACATTAATATGCATGCGCAATCTGCGGTCCCGATAACGAATTACTAACACAGGCTCTCGAATCTACCCAAAATCATGTAACGCGTTTCATCTTTTCCAATTAATCTCGTTACTCAAGTACTTTAACAAGCGAAACAATCCCTCAGTTCACCCTGCATATCTGCTATTCGACAGTGCCTTAGACTGTCTGTTCCTTAAAACTTTCTACACCAATCCCAGCCTGAAATACCAGTTATAGTTTCTTCCATCATATATTACGCTATATAATGATTACATATTTTGTGTTTATGTTCCCTCATGTGGTACTTATACACAATCTAATTCAATTTTGCCGTTCACAAGTAACGATTGGAACCACCTCACTGCCTCCGTAGCTGCCATCATAGATAACATCGCCTTAAGAAAGCCATCACATATTTGTTTTCACAAAAATTTGTTCTGTACGCCTACTCCTCTCTATAATTACTCGGGCCTTGAGGCTATGTGAGCCAATAAAATAAATAAATTCCCTGTTCACGTCTAGAATGCTACCTCGACTGACTTAGTACGAACGACCCGGGCTGCTACGACTTTTCGCCAGGGGCACTTACACAGTGAGCAGTTGATTACCAGGTGGAAACGCCATTACGGAGGCAGAGTAAAGGGAAACCAAAGATACTAAAGTAATTGCAACAATCAAGGCTCGGCAGCCGGGAAGGCAACCAGGACAGAACAATTCTATACAGCGCAGGAAAGAAAGACGGGTGAGAATGGAGCGACAAGAGAGGACGCAAGGAAAACATGTGAGCGTTGTCTCCACTTTCCCCATTCTCTCGAAATCAATTACCTCACACCTACATCGGGGTTAGTTCTTTTCTTTTCCGTGCAGGCTGTATGTTCATTCATTCCGGTGTCATTGTGCTTCTCGAATTCGTCACTCAGGTTGCGCTACTCCTTTATTTTTGACCTTAATTGTTTTTTAATTACGCTCTTCCTCCCTAGAAACCGGAAATACATAGGCAGCCTACGGACTTTACAGTGAGAAAGAGTATTTAGACTTGACTTTCCCAATGGCCGCTTAGCAATATACTGATCTTTTTTTGAAGATAAGAACGTTTTTTTATTACTTTCATCTGTAGACGCCGATTTGTATACCTATTTTTGCAAACGTCTTGGAAACACGCAAGCAACCATTCAAGGGTCAAGACTTTGAAGAAACTGAAACTGAGACATTTGAGACATTACAAGAAAAACAACACTGTTACGTTTCTCGGCTATATTATAGTGCCGCCATAAGCCTGTTTCGGTGAAGAACTGGCAAGATGAAAATAAAATGACTATGACAACGCCTCGAAGCTGAAGCCCAGCTCGAAGAAATGAAAGGTGGGAAAACGGACCGCTTCTCGTAGGTGGAAATATCGTTGGCGTGATTATTACTAGGTGATGTCGAGAAAATCTAAGCGCAGATCACCGATAGTGTTTGTTCAGTGTAACGCATCATGTGTGCTTGCTAGCATAAATTAATATCTACAAATGTAGATACATATCGGACTCTTGAAGGTGGTGCAGTAAAGTTCCATGGTGCTGCACAGAAATCCAGGCTTGTACGTCGGGGGGTCCGCCTGGCGGCGATCCACACCGGAGCAGGTGTTTCTGCCGGATGACACGCAAAGAGGGGCAGGTCCAAAGCAAGCGTTTAGTGTCTGCCTCGCTGACAGGAGCAGGACAGAAGAGGCAGGAGTCGCCGAAAGGGTCATGATACTACGGGGCATTACTCCGGTGATTCTTTCCAAACCAAAATTGCCTGTTGCCCTTGTATCTCAGAGAAGCGCGTGCGCTCCGTCGCGCGGTACTGTTCGCTCATCGTCGTCTTCTATATGTAGCACAAATCGTTACACACGTGGTCAAATGCCGGAGCACTGAACATAACACCGCGATACTCTGCGTAGCAGTAAAACTTTAGCTAATGATCCATCCCAAGAGGTGCTGAACGGAGGCTAAGAAAAATTTCGCAGGCCAACAAACGCTCCCCGAAGACGGCGGTCCACTCACCCCAGCCGATGGCGGCGTACACGTGGACACGGACAAGTTCCACGGAGAAGGTCTTGACGACCAGGATGAAGAGGTATAGGCCCTCCACGAACATCCAGAAGAAGTTGGTGCCCATCAAGTACGTCAGCACCACGTACATGAAGCACGCACTCTGCGTTACAGAGGAGAAAACAAAACGCGGTTAATCGCTTTTTCCAACATTTTTTCATAGCACAAACGTTAAGTACTTTTTCCTTGAAGCTGTGGCTGCTTGGGCGATCATTAACAAGTATCAGTGCACCTATTTTTTATTGCGAATTTCTTCATTAGTTTTAGATAATGTCTATGCCCAAAACAAAAAAAAATGGTCATAGGCAGGGAAAGTATTGCGGATAACAGGTAACAGCCGCAATGGGCACGCGGAGAAAATATCAAGGGTGAGCCAATATATTAGAGTATGACAGAAAGAGAAATGAGAAGACGATATTGAGTTGTCAAAGGCAAAAGGATAAGGGGGGAGCGAAACTGGCAAAATACTGGCAGGGTAGTTATGGATGAGTGACAGCGTTTATCCTGCATTGGACCTAGTTGGGCTGCTGCTACTGCTGCCGCCTATGATGATATGATAACGATAATGATGACAATAATAATCCCATCCACAGCTTCGCAGACTCGTGGCCTTCGGTCGTCTTTTATGCTACTGGAAACGAGCTTGAAGTAGGACAGGTCTTCTTGACAAGGCGAAGATGGAGCGCAAAATTTAGGCGACGTGTCCCCCCTCAGTTGAAAACATATTTTGAAGTTTTCTGGTAACACTTTTTACTCGATAATTAGAAAGAAATGCTTCATCTTGCAAGACGACAAAACAATCGAGCAATTTCACCATCCATACCACGGCTTAGTGGGAGCATAATGCGCTGGCCTTTCAGACATGGTGTCGCTCTTTAAATCCCAGCTAAGCGAGTGAAGTGTGCCTAAATATAGAAGGCCCAAAACAACTTTTGCCGCACAATCAGGCGGCATGGAAAGGTGAGACGAGTTTGTGTAGTTCCTAGGATGTGTAGCGAGAGACCAGTTTGTAACCGCTTTTGGAGTATATGCTGTGGGGAATGCCTTGCATGGAAGCACTAAACTTGCTTGTAAATTACTGCAGGTATCTGGGGGCCATAGAATGTTCTGATCTCCTTACTGCGCGCGCGCGCGCGCGCACACACACACACACACACACACACACACACACACACACACACACACACACACACACACACACACACACACACACACACACACACACACACACACACACACACACACACACACACACACACACACACACACACACACACACACACACACACACACACACACACACACACACACGCGCGCGCGCGCGCACGCACGCACGCACGCACACACACACACACACACACACACGCGCGCACGCACACACACACACACACGCACGCACACACGCACACACGCACACACGCACACACGCACACACGCACACGCACACACGCACACACGCACACGCGCACGCGCGCGCGCACCGCAGGGCTTCCAACTCTGCCTCCTTGTTCTTGTCCTGCGTCTGTTTCGCTGGTTCCACCATTGCGCATTATGAACTAACTAGCCCAGCAATTTACTCTATTTAACTCCTATACTCCTCACGCAGTAAAATTATAGAAACAATTCCTTGCACTTTCCGGGCTTTCAAAAGACGTCGGCTTCGCACATCTTCGTCGGCTTCGCGCATATATGTGCCGTAATGAGCCCCTCATTACCCTCCCATTGTCTGCTATATAGTCGGTTCTGACAACTTTGGTGCTATAGGAAGCACAAACAGGTTCTCGCAGAGCTGCTACCCACCCTATGTGACCACGTTTCAGGTGAAATTTGTGGCATTTCATGGCGTTCCACGTAAGGTGCTATAGTCTAAAAGACACTGGTGAAAGGTCCTATGATAAGGCTGCATACACCATAAATACGCTCGAGAATGGAAGGTTGGAAAGCCTCTGCGATAGCTTAGATGGAAGAGCACCGCACGCGATATACAGAGATCATAGTTGAGAATTTCACTTGCGGCATGTCGTTGACTTTTCTTCGACTTAAGAATGCACCATACTTCGGCAAAAAGTTACGTGTATAACTTGATATTCATCCAACCACGAATACAAAAAGATAAACAACATTTTCTAATGCTTTCCAAGTTTGCAGTGAATGTTTTCATGTATGTATTAACGACCCCTAATTTGACTACCCTTGACTGCTCTGTATTTCAACCAGATTCTCATTAGTGGCAGCCTTGATGTCAGAGATAACATAACAGTTTTCTTTCACAGCTACTGGCCTCGGCGTTCGATGACGTTTCTCGCGACACTTGAGGTAATTAATACAGGAAGTAGCACGTTCGCCGCTATGCCGAGGGTAAGGCTGGTGAGAGCTCCCAAGTTTAGGCTGCACGCAACACAGACTGTATACTGGAAGGGTGGATAGCTCCCCTCGTAGATGGGTTGGTAGAGAACCTTGGGCGACATACCAAGGCTCTAGATTCGAATTTCACCGGCGGAATGGAGCTGTTTCTTCACCCGGTTTTTGATATCCTACCTTTCAGTGAAAAAGCGATTGCATGGTTAATTTGCTGTTGACCCACATCAGAAATTAAAAAAAAATATTCGTAAAAACACATTCCCTTGCTTTCTAAGTTTCAAAGAGTGTGTAGCAAAATAGCTAATAGCATTTACATCAGAACACGGTCCAGTAGTTCTTCAAAAGCGCCATAAGAAATATAGTATGCCTTGCTCAGTATCGCAGTTATACGTGTCGCAATTTTGTTCAAAAGGTGCCAGTTTGGTACTACCTCCACTAAATGTCGGTAGAGCCAAGAAAACCAGCACTTTTTGTTGGCAGCCGGCAGCATAGCCAGCATGCTATCTGTAAATGACATATACATAAATGTGTTGAACCATGAATGTGATAGCGGTCGCCGCTCTTCCACAAGTCTTGCTTCATTCTTTCTTTCTGATCTGAATTATGTGTGCGCAAAGGCGCATGTTGTAATGTGAAAGCCATACGAATGTCGGCTGTGCGAGCGGTACGTTGCAACAGAATGCAGATAGGACGCTCAGACTGGTCAAAGGCTCTACCTTGTGAAGGTCCCATAACTTGGCGCACTTACGTTTTTTGAGCCCAGAGAAATGCACATGCGAGTATTATAGCCAAGACCATCGTGCTCCCATAGTCCTTGCAGCGATTATATGGCCTATGCTTTTTCATGACACAAGGGTAATTCAAGCCATTTGCACCAAGGAATAATTAGAGAATGTACTTTTTCGCTTTGGAGGCTCACTCAGGGATAATAGTGCTTTGTGGTTTAGAAAAGTGATGTAAATGTAAATACAGGCGAAAGCTCTGGATAATTGGAAGTAGCGGCAGAACATTATGTGGGCTTTGTGACAGTTACAAAGCAGCTGTGGCCCTAACGCCTCCCTCGCATTGCTCCGGGGAATTTTGCAGGCGTACAATTAGGGGTCACAAAACAAAGCAACAGTGGATGTCTCTGGCCTATTCATAGCTCAGACCGGGGACATCTGTAAACTGGCGTAGGAGTGTCTACCACTGATAAAACCACGCGCTGCCCCGTAAACTCCGGACCAGTAATGCGGCCAAGTCGCGTTGAATGGAACACCCACTAGGCACAGCTAAGCTGTTTATAGGCCAAGGTCTTACCCCACGCTCTACCACCGCTTGCGGTATACGCGATGCTCACTGATCGAAAGTATAGCGCGCCCACGCACGACCTAAATACGTAGGCAACGCTGCTTTGAGTTGTGCGTGGGTGAAAGTTATATTCGCATCTCTTGTGAGCCAAAATGCAGATTAAGCGAGCGCACTCCGACAATACTATTAATAGAAAAGATTCTGGTAAGACATCTAAAGGGACGGCGTCCGGACATCGCAAGACTTACTGGTGGAAAGTAAATACACAAATATTAAAGTTACATTTGCTTATCAATGTATTTACCTGTCTAGATTTCTTAATTCTGGAAGGGCCTGTCATTCTGAAGAAATTTCTTCTCAGCGATCTGCAGTAGTAAATCGATAGAGCAGTTTTTTCCCCAGGCTTGCTCCACTATGTCCGTGCTTCCAAACAATGGTGACGTTCTTGGAAGTTACCGTATTGGTCTAGACATATTCAATAGAGCTCGTTCTAATGGCTGCAGATAGCTTCAGGTGGAATATTACATGGGTACAAAATCGTGTTTGTGGTCAAACTGGTAATTACAAGAAATTTAATGCTATCACTATTTAATTTAGAACAGGGAGCGAACATAAATGAGTTGGATGGAAAATCAGATGGATGTCTAAAATCCGCATCTTCTTTCATTCTGGTAGTTCATGGTAACAGGTCTTCTATATCATATATGAACAAAGTAAATGCAATACATCAGTGACCCTTCCTTGAACGGCTTATTACAGGTATTTTAAAGTGCAACATTATTGCAATCGGGGCCTTTCTTTTTATTCTGTCGGTTTTGCGTTGGTAAATATCCTCGCTGCTCATTAAGTCACTTTATTTCGGGTCTGATATGTGCGGAATGAAAGTGCAGAATTAGCCCCATGAAGACATAAAGCTGAGTTGGAAGTTAGCGCTAGTGTGTCGTCTTTCTCTCTCCATGCAGTTTCAAAATACAGAACTTCTAGCCCGGAATATCGTCCTATTAAGCGATAAAATATGCAATAACGATATTATAACTACAACTGTTGTGGATTCGCTTACCAAAAGCAAATACAAATCCGAAATCAACGATATATTTTCGCTGTCCTGTAAGATGAGGAAGAAACTGTAAAAGTATTGATACCTGTATATTTGATGGAAATTGTATTGAAGACTGCTTGTCGGTAACATGACAGTATAACTCAAAACTCGAAACGCGTTGACGCAAAACTGTGCTGAACATGCAGAAAATTTATTATGGTTCAGAATAGATTTGTCTGGTACGTGAACCTTTTTCTTTGTTGCCAAGCTACAGTTAAAAAGTTAAGCACTAAAGAAAGAGAATACGAATTAAGAACAACGTAATAATAATAATAATAATAATAATAATAATAATAATAATAGTGCCTTACCGAAGCCTGAAGCTGTGAACAATATTTCAATTCGTTTAAATGAATAAAGCTCCAGTTCTTTGAAATGAAAGACAAAGGAGAGAGCAGACAATATGTGCGTGATCAGTATTTTACAAAGACGAAGCAAAAGCTCCTGGCCTGAGTATTTCCTCTGGGCTTCACGAAAAGACTTGAAGACATTTTTTTGCATCCATATCTGAAATATTTCCCGTTTCTATGTCAGAGACTTTCATCTACAATGTGAATTCTTGAACCGCGCACAAGGCCACGCGCTATGCAATATTGCTACCAACACGAGATATAGCGCACAGCATAGAAGGCACTGGACAGCTTGCGGCAGAGTCGTGTTTACTTTGGGGCAAAGCCGAAAGATGACCTGACGCAGCCTCTCACTGATCTTGTAAACTGCCCAAGGCGTTATTGCTCTGGAGGAAACCTGGAACTCTGTTTTGTCCAGGCAACAAAGGCACCGGAACGGTCCCAAAAGAAACAAACCTTATGGTTTCGGCCTAAAACAGCCTGACACTTGGGAACGGTTTACACAGACACATTGAGAGAGAGTGTGAGGAGTGCACACTTCGTACCGTCCCTTTTATTCCAGTCCTCTGGCACGAAAGATGCAAGTTTAATAAAACGGAGCAAGCCAGAGCCTAGTCGGGAGCCGGTGGTACTATGCCGTGAAGTCAAATATTAGACACGCCGGCTGGATGCAAAACTAAACAAAACCAGGGGGGGGGGGGGGGAAATAACGGAGAAGTAATTGTGCTGGCAGAGCTCATATGTATGCTGCGGTCTTTTTGTCCCGGGGCGATGGAGTGACGGGCGCAGAAGACGGCGTAAACACTGCCCGGAGCCGCACATCCAACCGCTTACCATCTTTTCCCGCAGCCGCCGCTTGAGAAGTACACAATCTGAGAATAAATAAAGCCCTGCATTGTCTTTCTATTGTTTAGTCATATCCAACCGGAGTGCCTAGCTAACTTTTCACGCCACTGGGAACAACCCCGGCTTGCTTGATTTTGTGTTGTCATGTGTACAAGAACTCCAACATCGGAAAATAAGAAGGAAGTCTGTGAGGAACGGTAAAGCAAAAACAAAAACGGAAAAACTGCGTAGGGGATGTCAGTCGTAATGAGCTTGCGTTCTCTTTTAGCCCAAGCAAAAGAACTTGGGCGTTGCAAGGCAGCACAAATAACTTATTTGGCTGCATCACTGCGTCCTCTGGAGAGACTAATGCCATGCACACGGTTCTCGTTGCGCCTTCTTGTTTCTGGGTGAGTCTCGGTTGTCTGATTTCGACGCGCGTAAAGCGACAACAGTGCCTAGGGCTCTGGTTATGTGGCGCTCAGTGGCTAATTCTGTATGCCAGTATTGCACGGCACGGCTAAAGGAAGAAAAACGTCCCAACAAATAGCTACGAATGGTGTGTTAAGTTCAATAATGCACGATAAATTAAAGCTACTGAAAATAAAGGAATAAATTGTAGCATTGCTTAAATTCTGCCCCCTGCTGTTTAGCTTTTTTTTCTCTGTTTGTGGCCACGCCCCGCTGGTAAATTCCTAAGTAAACCTAAACACTGAAGTCCAAGAAAAATATAGCAATCGCTTTCCGTTTTTTGCAATCTTGCCGGCCTTGATTTTGCAGACACAAATTCACAGGGTATAGGTTGGTTGTTCGTGTGAGATAAATATGTGCGGCTTCATCAGGGTGAAACGTGCATTAGGCAACTATTTATTAAGGCAAAAGCATTTAGTGGCTCATACTCCCGGTTGAGATTCTGTCCGTCCGTTACATTGCCAATCGGAAGTCACAACAACGGAAGTGACGTCGTACCGTCCGTCCGTTACGCTCTTCAACTCAATAAGGAAGAAAATCTGTTGGCGATCAGGTTTGAACCACCCTACTGCCGTACCGCAGCCGAGCGTGCTAACGACTACGCTACTTCCTGCCAACGCTTATGTAGTTCTCCTTGTCTGGGACGCTGGAGAGTGAATGCGGAAAGCGTCGAATCAAATGGATGCCTCCCAAACGCCCTGCAGTGCCTCCAGAATTTAAGATTCACAAACAACTGTGTGCTTAATTAACGTCTTAACGACGCATCAGTGACACAAGCAGCAACACCGCGCTAAAGGCTTTCGCTTCACCGCCCTTTAGGTCAACAATGCGATCCCCAGAATTTTTTCCAGATAACAGCTTCCCTTTGTAACTTCAGTATAGTAACGTACAACGCTGTCAGGTTGTTCAATTGCCTCAAAAATCTCCGTCTTCTTGTTGAGCGTTTCCAGAGGACTAGTGTTACTCCGAGGATTTAAATTTCATGCATTGTGTTCTTTTTTTTATTTCCGTGAATTCTACGCCGAAAGAAAGTGAAATGGATTATGACAAAGTACAAGCAATTAGATCGAAATGCCCTTCGACTTGTATAGTCAGCGTCCGCGGAGGATGAAGAGGACAGATCGCTATTGCTGCTGGGAAATGACCTTGGAAGGGAGAGAGCTCAATCCGGCGCCTCACTGTTTCCGCTGCGATTGTCGTAGTCAGATGGGAGCGGTGTTGCAACAGCTCGCCGCCAAGCACCTCGAAACGCCTCCCGCGGAAACATCCTGAAATTCCTCGAGCCCTCCTTCACCGCTTTCAGTCTCACTTCGCAAAGCCTCCTTGCTGGCTTAAACGCGCCTTCTTAAACGCCCAGTTCATGAAGCACAAGCAGTTTGTCACCCACGTCGTATCAGAAGAGTCTAGTCTGTAAAATTATCTACAGTTGTCAGTTCGTAAATCAAACGCACCACAAAACACGTGAATCGACTCTCGCTGAGCATGCAACTGAGTGCAAAATATATTGCGCATGTATGTGCGCATTTTGCAGCTCAAGAAAGCCGGCATAGTCAAGACGCAAGAAATGAAACATCTACGTAGCAAATAAGCGCCCAAGCAAAAATCAGTATTACTAAACTTTAAAACAGCATAAAAAATTTCTTCCGACAGTCGTAAAAATGCAGCAAATAATATGCGCCTCCCGTAACCTCTTATTACCAACGCTAGCTCTGGGTTTTGCAGTATTTTTGGGATGGCCGTTTGTATTTTTCTTTGCATTGGTTATCAGAGTGTATATAAAAAACGGATATTTCAGCATCTCCATTCAAAGTTTACAAAGTGCAGCAAATAAAATTCAACCAACTTGGACGACAGAGTTAAAAGTGGCGATGTAGACAGGTGTATGATCTCATTCATTAAATTTGTGTGACACTGCGAAACATGAAATTTTTTCTGGTGGCTATGCAAGAGAACGCGTACGTCAGGCGGGCCTTCACATTTCTGTCATTAGCGTTAGCAATAGCTAGCAGCACTGCTTGAAGGAAAAGAAATGCTGTTAGCGCACTAAAACGTTTGAACAATCGCCCTCTTCTCCTTTCATGCAGCTTATTTGCACGTTATGAATCGACCGCACTGTTTTGATCCTAGTCACTTGTGCCAGCGTTCTGCATGCATGTCCAGCATTCTTGAATCGCTTGCATGGCGCAGGTAAGAGTGCCAAATAAAACCAATGGGGAATGTTTTTACTATAGCGAAAACTATAATTCCAATAAAATGGAAGTCTACCGAATTGATGCCTGTAGATATATCGTTTGTTATAATAAAATCTTACAATATATGAAAAAAATGCGTTCGGAAACTTTTTCTCATTGAAAAACGTTTTGTCCGTAATTGCTGGGGATGGTAAACGGAGCGCTCTCGATGCATGTTTTACGCTACTAGCTGCATGAATGGGTAGTATTGTTATGGATTGCATAAATGGTATTGGAATAGAATGGAGAAACTCATTTCACCTTTGCTTCCCCGTTTTTTCACACAGTAGAACAGAAGTTTTGCGCAGGTACGAAACCAGCGAAATTTGAATCTCAGACCTGGAGCCACATGCATGATAGATTGCATTTGCCTACAAGTAAGCAGTAATGATGGCTGTCGAACTCTTCTCGCAAGGGCTGCCCAGTTAAAATGTTTAGGGTGGTATTGTCTTTCCGTAGACGACAGGTGTACGTCGTCAGGTAGTTGTATGGGAAAAAAAACACCGTTAAGATGTACTCGGGACGATTGCCTCTAAGTGCAATACTGGTGGGGGCAAGTGCGTGGAGGAAAACTGCGATGTGAAACGAATGCTTGCAGAAAAAGGCAGGCTGAGAGAAAAGAATAATCCCAGAGACAGCCTCCTGTGGTTTGGCGGAGTTCGAAAGTAACAATACCGGCTTTGTGGTGACGTGTCTGACATTTGGTGCAGTTAAGCCATTGGGGAGAGAGCCTAAAGCGCACCGCATATGTATTTTCGTGCGTTGCCTCTGTAGCAGGTGTGAACCTGGCGACCTAATCTTTTATCTTGATACTGAAGGCAGATAACAGGAAGACAAAGATCAGAGGCTGGTAGAGCTTAGCTGGTGAACAATAGTTATCCTGAGGAACCTGTGCCGCGAGTGTGATAAAGCAACCTATAGCAGAAAACAAAGTGAACAAGGGTGAATTTGAAAAGAATTATCTAGGCATGGATACTGGATATCGCAGACCCCGTTCCTGTACAAGAGTCTTTTTAAGATCACTTTCCAAAAAAGCTCACTTTCCCCAACTCATCACCTTCACATATCTCACCGTTCTCTCCGTCAGCGGTGCTTTCTGCTATTTAATCTCTACAAGTGAGAAATCCGTCTTCCATACGAAGAACAGTTCTCCGGTCGACACGTTGGCTAGTGTACTGAAGCTCCCCTAAACCCTAGTGCACTTTATTTTGTATTATCAGTAATCCCATCATCCAACCCGGTCTCTACCAAGTCGATATGGGAGATGAAATTCGTCGCCGGCAGGGTGCCCTGGTTTGCATCATATATTCGGCAGTGCCGATTAAAGAATCGTAGCTCGTCTCTGCAAATGTCGAGGTCCGCCACGGCTGACAGCTTCTTTTCTTTATATTGTCTGCATCTGGAACTTCTCATTTTTGACAATAACAGCAAGTGTTCTCTTACAGACACGGTATGTTATAGAAGGCTTTCTAAGGTTCACACCAACTTTACATATATGCATCATTGTTTAATTGCCTGCTTCCTTCGAACTTATACGGTTAACAAGAAAAGATGTTACTTCGCAGCAGATTAATTAAACCGGTAAACGTTTGCACATCTCTCTTCCACACATCTGGAATTTTGGCACACACGGAATGCCTGCATACTAGGACTATCAACAAAGTTCGCGTTCTTGCTACGAACTTCCTGGAAAATAAAAAACGGACAAGAAAAGGCGCCTTGAAATATGCGCTGTCATTTTGTAAGTGCACACATTCGATGTGTATGGGTAATGCGACTAGTGTGCAGCGGATGTAGTGTAATTATCCTTGAGCATAACGAAATCCTGAACGAGCGGGTTCTAACATGCAAATTGTTTACAATGGAGCGCTGATAGTGAACCTAATTCGCAGAAGGATGTTATTGAATGTACGGTGCGGGAACAGCTGAAATGAACACCTAACCTTAATGAAAGGAGGCGATTCTTTTATCAAGGATTAGTCGGGTGGCCTCTGGGGCCCGGGAGCTTCTCTTTTGTAATCTTCGCCAAGATTCGGTGCTCAGCTTTCTTCATTTTGCCTATGCGCCCCTCAACTTTAATTTCTTAGTGCGCCTTTCTATTAGATCTGAGTGGCTTTGTGTGCATTGCTTGGTCTTCTTTTTGTAGCCCTAAAAAAAGAATATTGAACCTCTAACGTGTCGCGCTTTCTGGTAATATTAGCAGCGCTCTAGAGAAATTATGTATTAAAATAAATGCAGAAATCGGAATTAAAGAAAGCTACAAATATCACTCTTCGGTAGAAATCTATAGGCAAAATGAGCATCCCAGGGTGACAAGATCGAAGCGAGAACTAAGAAAATAAGTATTCGTGTAGGTTTCTGTCTTTCTGCTTCTGAGAACAAGCTGCTTTTCTCGTATTTCTAGGGGGCCGAAATTCACCGACAATCGCAGGAGAAAATGAAGTAAGTGTGATTTGATATCACGCCTTCTTATGCTGCGCAGTGGCACAGGGCGAATTTCGTCTCGTAAAATGAGTTGTTCCTTTCATGCGGCTGTGAGGACTTGATCACATTTTACTTCAACCATTCAGCAATTTTTTCAAATATAAATGCGTTGAAGAGAATAACATTTAAAGTAGTTAATCTGCACTCGGTAAACAATACTGACGCAAAATGTACTCTTGGCCTACATCAACTTGCTGTTTTATGCTCAAGTATTTAAAGAGCCAGGAACAGTTTAAGCTTTGGCAACGCAAGGCGTATATGCTAGAGCATATTAGCATATAAAATATGCAGAGAGAATGAATATGAGGGCTGAAGTGTGTCTATAACGCTCTATAATCTGACTGCACAGATGCTCAGGTGCTTGTAAAGAATGTCCATGCATAGGTCCGGGTACGCACAGTGAAATAAGCGTTAGCGCTTTGGGAGAAGCACTGTTTTAACAGATCAGACAGAAACTACGGCACTATGCAGCCGATGCTATTAGTGTCATATTCTACTAATGCAGCACCTACGAAAAGAACTGGAGACCCCACTAGAGATGCAGTCATCAGAACATGTCTCTTCGTGATTGGCCGAAAATGTTAATGCATGCATGAATATGAGCTTGCATGAGCATAAATTTTGTGCATGACATAAGCGCTTGATACGATTGATCTTGGTATCTGTGAAATTTACGTAAAAGGTACAAGATGCCGGAGGCGTATAGTTGCACAAACTTGCGCAACAAATCTGAACAAAAGCTTTTTGGAGCGACAAACAGCTTATGAACGCATGTTTTTTCATGGAATGTAATATTTTAGCATAACAGTTGATATATCCGCCAATCACTCGATGACAGTCTTGAATTTTTTTTTGTGCTATTAGCGTTTTCTCTGTCGTCAAAAGCGTTCCCCTTTGGTTTTAAATGGCAGTCTTAACTGCTCGTTGCGATGGATGGAAACACGTTAAAACAAAGATTTTTTTAGATATCTGAATAATGGATGATTGCCTTCAATATTTCCATAAGAGTATCTTACAAATTCTCAATATTCAAAATTTTTATCAAGTGGACATGTTTTGAGAGTATGGCAGCAGTCTATGTTGGCAATGTAATTGAATCAGACTCATTACATCATCATCAGGATCATTCATCATCAGGATGCATTTCTGTAAGCTAAAACACTATGGAAAGCAGCACAGAATTCGTTTATGTAGCTCAAATATATTTCCCAACATTCATTTATTGCACCACCCACAAAATATGCCTAATAAACAGCTCACATTAAGTTATCGTTGGCTAGCAGTTATTAAAAACACCCTACTTGATATGGTAACCACTACGGCCGGCGACCAAGCAACGCTTCGCCTGCGATGTTTATGCCTTAGTAGGTTCAGGTAATTAAGAGCAATTAGGGTATGTGCCACTTTTTTCAGGCCAGCGATACTCGGTCTGATACTGTAAACTGGATTTCTGCTATTCACATTTGCACATCTAGACGACATGCGGGCTCGACTTAAAGAAAAAAAAAGTAGGAAATCGTTCCAAGTGCACCCTTACCTGTGAACAGTTTGTTGTGGAACATTCGAAGAAAGCTAGTAGTTTAATAATGTACGACCTCTAAAATTCACAGCCTATTTATCAGTAACCAGAATGCCAAAGACTGCCCAATAGCAGAAAGGCCAAACCGTACTCTGAGATGCGTTTGTACGCTTAGAGAGGCTGCGGTAAAGCGTGAATTTTCCAAGTGATGCTTGTATTATAACACTGAGCAATTCCGTTTATTTTTTCTCTTTTTTTAAATAATACGCAGTCAAAGTAAGCAAGTGTTTTAAAACCGTACACCTGTCTTAAGGCTGACTGCAAGAACACTTGGGTGAGTTCGTTTTGCGTGACGGGCAGAAATCGCAACGGCGCAGAAACCAGAGGCCAGAAAACAGCGCTGTCCTGCCAGTGACACTTGGAGCGTCATACATATAATTAAAGTCGCGATTAAAAAATATTAGCACAAGGATGTCCCCGAGGCGGTGAAAATCGCACTGCCCAGCGGCATGTTTCCGAGCGTATCTGGCACATTCGTTATCGGCATGTTCGCAACCGCAGGGCTGAGCGTTGCTGCGTGCCGCTCCGGTGGTACGTCAGCAGTATTATTCTTTTTTACTCACCACTGTAAGCGTAGGCAAATATAAAGGACCAGAAAAAGAAAGCAAGCTAAGAATAACAGACTATTTATGATGTACTCGCCAGCGTAGAACAACGTGCAAGTAAGCATAAAAACATAATTGAAAGTCACAAACTGGCGTTTATTCCTTTAGATAGAAAAAGATGGAGCGCTATCTCAAGGAGGTTGTTGCACTGTTCTCCGCGATAGCACCCACAATAAACGCTGAATCAGCTCTCATCCAGCGTCTTGAGAAAATATAAATCTGCTATACTTTTCTTGACAAGATTATTAGAATTCAAGAACGCCGGTCCAGGGTGCCTGAGCGCTTTCTTTTTTCTCCTTCAAAAGGAATTCAGCAATGGCGCGTTCATGTTCCACTTTTTAAGTTATTTTGCTTAATCGCCCGTTCATCTGTGCGTATGCTCACGGTCGGTTTTAATTGGCTTTTTTAGCTCCTATGTTTTTATTTGGATGGGTGTGCGGCATTCGAAAACACCTTCTCTTGTTAGTCAGCGCTCTGCTGAGTCTTTTCTTCTCTGTTCGCGTGCCGTTTCGCAGTTTAACCATCACCTTAAAGCTGCAGTGATGTTGAGGATTGGCTAAGCTAGAATTTCTTTTTGGTGCAAAAGGTGTCCCATGTTACCACAGCCGGCATATATAAATACAGAGTCTGCATGCGTAACTTATCCTGGTAACATTATTTATGACAGTCTGACTGATTTGCGCAGCCTTCGACAAATGTTTTCAGCTTAGCAAGGTTCACCGCAGGCCACGCACGGGAAAAAAGACCACCTAATTTACAACCTGCACTCCAAGTAAATAGGCATTGAAAAGTTTTCCGAGATTTTCTATGTTGTGCCCCAAATCTGTGCGTGCTGTCCGCATCTCTGAATTCGCAAACTCTTGCACGCATGGTGGGAGAAAATGGCTGTGACTGCAATCTTATTCGACGCAGTGGTCGGCAAAATAGAAAAATCTGCTTGAATTGAAAATGCGTGCAAAACAGGCTTCAGGAAGTCCAAGTTCTTCGCGCAGCGCGTTAGTAATCCGGGTCACGAAGCCGTTCGCATCTCATCCTGGCCAGAATTTTCATTCCACATTGCCGTTCACAAATCCATTATACTCCTTCACCGCTCTCCCCATGCCCCATCCTTCCTTTCAACTTTCTCCACATCTTTATAGGAAAAGAAAAGGCTTGGGGGCTAGGCGCCTGAGCCTTTCCTGCTTTGAACACTGGTAGGCGAGAAAGGAAAGCCATGAATCATGAAGGGAAGTCACACGACAACAAACCCTTCACACTGTCGGCCCTCTTTTCTGCTGAAAGTTTTTAAAACGGACAGTGTGTTTTGTTGGAACGCACTGAGATGCACAATCTTGCATAAACACAAAAAACAAATGCTCGAGTAGGCGATGAAACGTTCTGATTGCACTAAAAGAGAAACTGTTGGTAGGAGAACGCTCAGATGTCGTGGGCCAGTTGCAGCAGTGCAAGCACAGTTAAGGTCAAGAGGACTGGGCATTGTGCTTCAAGCAGTTAATGCTTTATTATTGAATAAAGGCGACGTAAGCGTATTAGTGTAATGCTGTCTAAAAGCCGAATCACAGTCCATGTCGTTCGCCGGATCGAATTATCAGCGTGCACATATTTAGAGCAGCCGCACTTTTTGGAGCCTCAAACCAGTCAACCTTGACTGGGGCCATACATTTCTTTGTATTGCTGTCGAGACCCTGAGGTGGTTAAAACGCGCGAACAATGCTGAGCTTTTCAAATTGTTAAAGCTGTGTACTTTCATCCCCTCGTGCCGACTAAAGAATGAAGGGCAAATAATGCTGGCGGCTCCTTAGTGTCCTTTTCAGAAGTAGTATTCAGACAGTAGAGGTAGACACTCTAACCAACCATACCGAGTGAAAATCATAGCAATTTATACCTCGTCAGCCTCCTAAGTGTACTACAGTCCTGTTTATTGATTTATTAACCGTTCACTGAAACCAAACGTCACCCGTTTCGGCAATGAACAGTGTCGCGCCATAACCTTGAGAACCCGCCTGATACCGATAATGCTTGTGCATTTTATTACGCTAAATGTTTGCCTAGAAATTTCAAGCGCAGAAAAGAAACAAAACAGAAAAACTACGTTGTCTGTTCCAAGCAGCGCAGATATCTTAGCTATGAACTCACCACCCTAGTATAAGAAAATTCTGGGACTATAGGAGTTATGGTTCAGTGATCGGTTTCGTCGAGCGTCGCTATGTACTTCACTTTTTTTACAATGTACAAAAGCAGACACATTAAAAGGAGCACTTTTCGTGGTTACAATTCTACTCACACATTTGGAGGCCGCAACTAAGATACAAGCTTTGACAATATGAAAGGAGGGAGCGATAACCCCTCTAATAACGAACTTCGCCTCATTATCTACCAAGCCTCTTGTGAAAAGAGGTGAAAAATAAAATTCCGGGCATTTGCCTTTTACCAAGTTTAGACGCCAAGGTCACGGTTCATGTATTATTGCGTGCAATAGCTACACTACTTTGAGGTCCGCCATAATGGCAGGCTCAACAATGATCTTGACAACGTGCAGTTGTTCAGCGTAGCGTTGTGCTCTCTACGTCTGCATTTGCGCATGCATTTCACAGAATTGGAAAGCGCACGTCGCTGCCGGCAAGCCAGAAACTCAAACTCATGGGAGGGCTGCCGCATTCGCTAACCTATAGCGGGAAGTGGAGAACGCAAGGTTTAATCAGCACAAACTGGCATATCTGACATGGCCTACAGAAAAAAAAACTAAATGTTGCTTGAGTCCAAAATTAATCTACGGTCATAGCATGGGTGAGAAAGAAAGAGCGAGAAGGGCTAGAGAGTGCGGTCTCCGGACAGAGGCCCTAACCGCATGAGACTTCATGTCGAGCTTAAATTTTCCAGTTCATATTTAGTAGGACCCGGCGTTCTTAAGTAGGAACATTATTCTCGTACAAAATGCACCGTGTGCCGTGGCGGCAGCCAGACGGCCGGCAATTTTCGAACCTCAGGTATTCTTTAATGTGCCCCAATATTATAGAAGATTGAGCACAGCGGTATTGATTACAAGTGAACTGAAATGAAAAGCACTCCTTCTAGCCGGTGTTCAGTTCAGGAGTTTCCTCAACAACCTCGTTTTGGCCCTATGATTTATACGCTACTACACAACCCGAACAGTGAAAAAAAAAAGTTTCAGTAATGGTTTGGGCAAAATTATTTGTGTGTGAAGAACATGCTGTATACGGGTGGGTACATTTTTACCCTTGAAATAATAAATACACTGGAAAATCTCTACTACCCTCTCTGCCTCCATTATGATCGCTGTCATTGAAAGATCTCAAAGAGCTCGTACTGTTTCTTTTTATGTCATCTTGCGAGCTCCCTCTCAGTGTTTGAAAAAAGAGCTCATTAAAAGTTTTAAAATTAGGAGAACTCATACTGGCACAGATTTTACGTAGGGATAAGTACCTTATGCTCGATTTGAAGAGAATTAGGTGAAAAATGAAATTTAAAACCAAGCCGAAGCGTAATCTGGCAATCTGCCACTACAAAAAAACAGCTGCATTTGAGTGCTATCTCACAATAAAAAAAAATACCACCAGGTGAGTCCGTCGCCAAGTAAGGATGCTTGCTTTAGAAATTTAAATCAACGCATGCCTGCATTTCCTCTCTCTCTTTCTTCTTATTGCTCTGTATTTAACCCAACCAAACATATTGTGTTGAACCTGCGTGTCCATTATTGGGCAATGAAGTTTTCGCAGCTTCGTCACTTAAAGATCACTTCACCAAGTGCGTAGTTTCGGCCACCGGGATGAAGTACCAATAGCCAGGCAAGCTAACTTGTCCCATACAACAATGTGACGATGCGAAATATCTTTACCTTTATTTCATCAGTCACCTCTCAGCACACAGACGTAAATAAATGCACTTAAAGACAATATTACTTGCCCCACCCAATACGTGACAGTAATCAAGCTGCTATCTCAGTTTGGTAAAAGCTTTTCTGACATATTTGCATTGTTTATTTCAAAATAAGGTGCGGTATTTCAATTTCAACATGTTCGTTAGCTTTCAGGCCACTTTGGATATATATAAAGTGGTTAATGCAGTAAAAAGACAAAGATCAATAGTTTACACAATTACCAACGTTGATGTTTGTTGTCGTAACGAATACAGAACCTGTAATTCGAACTTGATACCACTCAGGCGTTCCGCATTCGATGTGGATTTTAGGACAAACAGCTTTCCCAGCACCAAAGAGTAAAAGAAATGTTTTCTGCAGTTTTTTACTCTATGGGATCATCTGTATGATGAGATGATAAAAAAATTACAGTCGCCCGATTAACCAGCAAAAATCGCATGGTGTTCGTTAGAAAGGACAGTAAATTCTTTCTGTGGTCTTCAGTTTCTTGTGTGCAAGGTCTCACAAAGTGCATAACTGAGAACTTTATTGATATTACTAGCCGTTTTCCATTGACATCGCACCCCATCCGGCTGAAGATTGCTTTCAAAGCCGCGAAGTTCAGAAGCGTCTACATGGCCTCTATAAAATACTTGAAAGGCTGATACTAGAAGGCATTTGCAAATGCGAAGCCATTATTTTCCGTGGCCGCTTCTTCCAAAATTTCGCCGCAATGCGAATAAACTTCACGCATCGTTTTCCGCATGCCAGTCTTTGTCTCCATACTGCAATCACTCGAGGCGGATGCTGCGACCAGAACAATCCGCTCTTAGAGTTCAGTCCACACTGCAACATCCGTACACTCTCGGATTAATCACGGCACTGACCAGACTGGTCCCTGTTGTAAAGCCAATGAGACGAATGAGCTCTGATGCTTTAGTTTTCGGGCACTCCAAATTTCAATGACCTTTGCATGAATAGATTTCCTCCCCACACATTCAAGCATGTCCAGTGCTTAAGTAGCATTTGAAAAAAAAAGCTACAACAAAATATTGAAACCTCTCAAATAAAATGCCGAAATATTGCAAGAACAATAAAAATACTGCGTTAATGATAATTTTTCATAAGTGCGTGGTTTTCTAGAAAAAAAAAGGAATGCCCGCAAGGATCCTAAAATGAGTGGACACGCATACAGCCCTTTCGACCAGACGCTCAAACGTTTCCCCCTTGCAGTGCAGGCATGGCTTGTGTTCCTCGTGCCTTGGTTATCGGCCGCCTCCTGCGATGCGGTACCCCTGACTTCGTCACCCCTGGAATGGGACCTCGCTCACGCCTGCGCAAATAGTGGGATGCTTCTTTCGCTCCCTGCCTTCAAGCCCCTACATTCTGCGACTGGACTCCTCGAACTATCCTTCAAGCAACCTCCTGGATCGACAGCTGCATCATCCAGAACAGAGAACTTATGAAGCCAGCTCAGACCTTTCCGCTTCAGTGGACACGGGAACAGCCCTTTAAACCAAACGCTCAGACGTTTCTCCTTTACAATAAAGGTGGGTACAAACCTTCCTTTTTATGCGAGGAGGAGTAATGACGTATGCTTGGTGCTGTTCCCGTGTCCACGGGTAGTGAACGAAGTTTTTTGCGAATGTTTTTATATGGCCCTCTTGTTGCTGTGCGCCGGTGATATTGAGTGCAACCCCGGGCCCACAACCCTGCGCTCTGATTCGCTTTTTGGCATCGAGGCTTTGCCCTCCGATTCCGCGGATCAAATGAAAGATTATTTTCCTGTTGCTTAAAGATGTTCATACACGGTCTGTGCAAAGCTCTAAAACTCCGACAGAGCTTGCAGCCGATGTTAAACCTATTAAAACGAGACAAAAGGACATCAAAACCAAAATCACGGCTATACACAATCGTTAATATGTACTAGAAGAAAATTATAAAAAGCTAGAAGAAGTCAGCCATGAAGTTTCCAGCATACAAACCCAAACTGAACAACTTTCTTAGATAGTCAGCACTACGCAAACACGAATAGGCAATCATGACAACAGGTCTAGACGTAACAAGTTAATATTCTACGGCACTCGAGATTCTGATGAGACATGGCAAGAGACAGAATTGAAACTAACTTCTGCTCTTAACAAATATCTAACTGATCCCCTTCTTCTTAAAGCATTCGAACGAGTGCATCGCTTGGAATTTTTCAGGCCTAATAAATGTCGCCTGGTCAAAGGTAAATTTTTAAATTGGAAAACAAAAGACGTCATTCTCGTTACACGTAACAGTCTGAAGGACATTAAACTTACCCTTACGGAAGACTTTTCAGCTGCATCAAGAATCGCCTGTAAAAAGCTCCTTGAACTTGCTAAAAGCCAACCCGGTGCCCCAAAGCACTAATTGAGCTACAACAAGTTGCATATTAATGACAGCTGCTACATGTATGACTCGGCCAAGGACGTTATCAAGAAAATTACGACACGCTGGACAGGCTCTGGTTCCCTCGCAGCCTAGTGCGAACCCAGCACATCTTAGGCACACGTGAGGGGTAGTGGTCGGGAATCTAAATGCTTTATATCAGTTCTAACTACCGTCAGAAGTGTTCTTAACAAATATAACTCGTTGTCATCAGCTATCGACACGTGCTCTGCAAAAATAATTGCTCTAACAGAAACCTTGCTAACCGCTGATGTCGGTGATTCTGATATCTCTCTTAACGCTCATCGTTTTGCAATCTTTCGTTCTGATCGTGGAACACAGAGACGCGGAGGCGTGCTGCTGGCGAATTCAAGCGATATCACTTCATCATGTGTGCATGTTCAGACTGACTTATAAATGGTATGGCAGCGATAAGGCTTATTCACCAAAACCCCATAATAGGAGTCTCCTGTCGAAGACTCCTATCCTTATCTTCCTCCCCCACCTTCTGCAATGAACTTCACGATGTCATTAAATCTGTCACTACACGTTTTCCCGCATATCCGATATTTCTACTAGGTGATTTTAATTTTCCAAGAATCACTTGCAGCTCCGACATTCACAATTTGTAACAATTCTCGTCTCTAACTACTCAATGTTTGGATGTATGCTCAGTTTTGTCATTGTAGCCAATGTGCACGCAAGCGAGAAGACAGACAGCTAATGTAGCCAATACACTAGACTTAATCCTAACTAGTTGGCCGCAATAGTTTCACCTATAACTTATCTGCCTGGCCGTAGCGATCACGCTCTCCTTAATTTTTCCATTAAGTTAACTTGTCCAAAATCTAATAAAAAGGTAGCATTGATCTGTAATTATAAGCGAGCCAATTTTCAGACAATAATTACTGAACTGTCTTCTTTTATTGACATTTTTCTTAATGGCTTCGACAATCGTACTGGTCAATCTAACTGGAACATATTTTCGTCCAAAGTAAACCAGCTCACTTAACGGTTCATTCCTCAACGCATCATCACCAATCACACTAATGCTCCTTGGTATAGCAATCATATCATGTGCTTATCCAATAAAAGAAGCTACTTTATCATATCGCTAAGCTTTTCCCAACTACAGAACTTCGTACTCGGCTGCATCCGAGGCATACGTTCAGGCCATTAATGACGCAAAAAAAACACTTCCAGTCACAGATTCCTCTGCCTATGTTCACAACAAATATTAGAAAATTTTGGCGCGTGATTATGCCCACAACTGGTGAAAATATCGACCTCACCGGCTCCTCTGGTGACCCTATTCCTTCAGGCCTTGTTGCCTCAATTCTTAACCATTCATTTGTTGAGCACTTTTCTGTCATATCTGCAGCACACATGCCTAGAACTTATAATCACCATTATGCAACTATGTCCCCAATATTATTTCATACGTTTGGTGTCATTAAACTTATAGATAACATCAATCTTCATTCCGCTCCAGGTTGTGATCTTATTAATGCTAAGGTTTTGAAAATCACTTGAGCCTCTGTTTTCCCTTATGCTAACAAAAATTTTCCAACAATCTTATGACCAACCAAGGACGGAAAGAACGGAAAATTTGGAAGATGATTCCAGTCTACAAGTCGGGTAGCAAAACATCTTCCCTCAACTATCGTCCTATCTTTCTAACTAGCACATGTCGCAAAATGTTTGAACATGTAATATTTGCAAATCTTGTTATTTTCTTGAATCAATGCTTTCTTCTCATTGGCACAACACGGTTTTCGAAAATTTTGCTAATGCGAAATTCAAATATTATGTTTTACGCATGCATAGCACCGTGTCGTTGACCAATCATCACTAGCTGACTGCATTCCTAGATTTTATTAAAGCTAAATAATCTTATTAATGATCCTAATCTACTGAAATGGATTCAACGTTTTCATTAATCGGTCACAGTTTGTTACCGCTAATGGTTTTAATCCGGTTTTGCTGAATTGCATTCAGGCGCTCCTCAAGGCTCAGTCCTTGGGCATCTTTTGTTCTTAGACAACATCAATGATCTTCCGTCTATTGTTAACTCTCATATCCTTCTTTTTGCGGATTATTGTGTTATTTTTAGAGAAATAACCGATACTAATGACAGCTGTCTACTTCAGTCTGACCTTAACACTGTAGCTAACTTGTGCAAGAAATTATCAGTGTAACTAAATATCAACAAATGCATAGTCATGCCTGTTTCCAGAAAATATACCACCCCATCTTCGTACTACATTGATAACGTGACCTTCCCTACACTTCTTAAGAAAAATCCTCATAGGTTCTGAGAATATTTTCGCAAAGATAAAACAGCCACATCCAACCTGTCCATGGAGGAAAAACAGACGAAAGCTAACATGCACAACGATTTCTTTAAATCTGTTTTTACAAAAGATGACGGCATTCTCCCTAATAGTTCTTGCACATCTATGCCATGTATTGGTCCTGTCCACATATCAGATGAAGGTGTTCTTAACTTGCTGCTAAACCTAGACATAAAGAAAGCAAGTGCTCCAGACGACGTCCTAAATCAGTTCCTTAAACGATATGCAGAACGGTGCAGTAAATATCTCGGTATGATTTTTCGCAAGTCTTTATCAACTTCGAAATTACCCGAAAATTGGAAAAAAGCAAAGGTTCTACCCATTCATAAATCCGGAGATACAAACTCACCCTCTAACTTTCGACCCATTTCCCTCACCAGTAAGTCTTGCAAAATCATGGAGCACATTATAGCAAAACACTAAAAGCACTTTCTGGAGACGGAAAACCTATTATCACCCCATCAACATGGCTTTCGTCGTGGCTTATCAACTGTCACCCAACTAACAGAGGTTGTGCATCACCTAGCCCTTAGTATTGACGACAGCAATCAAACAGATATAATACTACTAGACTTCTCTAAAGCACTTGACAGTGTAAGCCACAACAAACTAATAACAAAACTACGCATCATAATTGGAGATGGCCAAGTGTTACACTGGATCACAGATTTTTTGACGAACCGCTCACAATTTGTAACTTTCGAACAAGTTCAATCAAGACCAGTTCCCGTTACATCAGGAGTCCCGCAGGGATCTGTCCTAGGACCAGTGTTGTTCTTAGTTTTCATCAACGATATTGCCAACAATATCGAGTGTAACATAAAACTTTTCGCCAATGATTGCATTCTGTACAAAACGGTAAAAAATCCTGAAGACCACTTTATGCTAAGCAGCTCTCTTAACACAATTGTTGAATGGTGTAGAACTTGGCAGATGACAGTAAACAATAAAAAATTCGTTTGCATGACAGTCAACAGGAAAAAACAGCCATACAACTATGCCTACAGTAACACGGAATCAACGCTTCCAAGGGTTTTTGAACATAAATACCTAGGGTTAACTTTAACTTCTGACCTAAGATGGGACACACATATAGCCAATGTTACCTCTGCTGCCTTGCGAAAGCTGTTCGTTCTTAGAAGATGCCTACGTCTGGCCCCTCAAAACACCAAACTGTTTGCCTACAATACCCTCATAAGGCAATTTTAGAATACGCAAGCACTGTTTGGTTCCCACAATCAATCACTAACATCACTCGGCTTGACAAGGTGCAACGAAAAGCTGTAAGGTTCATTCATAACAAATACAAACCCTCTGACTCACCTACCGATCTTGCCGCATCATCTGGCCTTCCATCACTATCATCTAGGGCAAAAGAATCCGCCTGAAGTTTTTATATCAATTACTACACAACAACTGCAGTATAGATGTGTTTAAATACGCATGCTTCTCACAGTCACGACAATCCCGGCACAAACATGCGCACACGCTAACTGAATACTCATGCCGAACGAACACTCTCAAGCATTCCTTCTTTCCTTTAGCCATCAGCGAATGGAATCGACTCGATCCATCGATTACCATGTCGGACTCACTACCTTCCTTCACTTCAAGATTAGTAGAATGTAACAAGAATCAGTAATGTGCCAATAGTCCAACATCTTACCAGATGACTGCCCAACAATTACTTACATCTCTTGATACTATGTTACTTTTAAGGATGATTGCATTGTCTATTGCCACCCGTTACCTTTTTTTCGCTTTCTTCAATTTCCTATTGTTAAATATTTCCATTATTAGCATGCTTGCTGGCATGAATGACTGCTGCTGTGCTTGTTTTCTTTTTGTTACAGTTCTGATTCTTAAAGGTATTCTTTAGTAACCTGCCTACTAGTAGTTATGTAACACGTATTGTAAGAGTTCTCTTTTTGTTGATCTGATTTAAATCTCTCATTTGTGTTTTGAACATTATATTGTACTGGTTGCCCACCTGTTACGGTCTCTTACTGAGACTGGCAGTATTGTATATAAATAAAATAAATAAATAAATAAACATTTCTTTAGAGTCTGTAACATCATATAAATACCTTGGCGTTAACATCACTAATAACCTAAGCTGGTCTCTTCACATCGAACACGTAATCAACAATGCTAATCGCATGCTAGGTTACTTACGTCGCAATTTTTCAACGTTCCTTCTTCCTTGAAACTTTTGTAAATTCGCTCCAAACTGGAGTATGCAGCTTCAGTCTGGGGTCCTAATTATGACATTCATATTGATGCTCTTGAGACGGTTCACTTCGTGGCAAAGTGTCTCGAATTGCTTTGTTTCACAAATTGTACCATCACCCCGTACTGCGCGGTCGCCTTGTCCCACAGCCATTTTATGTTTCCCATCGTACTGATCATCCTCATAAAGTCAGCTTTGATTCTTGCAATACCAAATATTTTGCTCATTGGTTTTTGCCGCGTACCTCACACTACTGGAATCACCTTCCCGCCGATATTGACGACCTTACTAATTACAAGATGTTCCGCAAAGGCATAGCTAACATTGTGTACTCAGGTACTATTTAAATTTTTCTCTGTGCTCTACTTCTTTTCCCAATTTTATTCTTGTTTTTTACATTCCCCCTCTGTAATGCCTCTGGCCCTGAGGGGTAAATAAATAAATAAATAAAATATATCCAGTGTAGTGCTTACGCACTTGTTTATTTGCTAGTCTACACAGCGGGCCACATTTATGGTTAAAATGGCAGGGGCTATGTTATCATGTGGATGAAAGGATAAAGAGGAGAGTTTTTTTTTCTTTATTGCCTGGCTTTGACACAGAAAATTGCACATAACAAACAATCAACAAAAGACAAACGCTATGTACACCCGACTCGAAGTCAGCCAGCATGAGTCTGGCTTCGTCAACTTAAAATTCACGCAGTGTACAGAGTGGCTCTAGTCTTGAGAGCCACTCCGGAGGCTCCGCTGCGGCCTTCTGAATGGCCAGAAACATGTCCATACTTTCTAATGCGTCGATTCAAATATATATCAAGGAAGAGAATTCAACTCCGTGGGAGACCTCGGGAAAATACTTTGGTTAAACATAATTTTTCATCCAAAATTTCGTCAAACGAATAGTGATATACATGTGTTGCCTTCTCCCCCTGTGTCACAAAGCTCGACAGATTTGATTCTGGACTTAATTCAAAGCTTAGCCAAAACAAGACCGTTTACTTTTCTGCGCAGGTGTCAACTTTTGAAACTGTTTTGCAACACTAGTGTATGCGATGAACCTGTCATATATTTAACATCATTAAATATCACTGCTTCTGTCTGAACACGCTCTTGTTAAGCCACACCTTTGTAATAATAGAATACCACCCTGCTAGACCATATTAAACTCTAGGCCTATTATAAGTATTATACGCAGCGATCCTTGTACTCAAGGGAGCTTTTCTAAGTTATCTCGCAAAAATTTGCAGGATCCTTAATAACGATACAGAAACGTCAGCGCAAAATGTTAGCGGTGCAAATAAGTGTGTTAGTGAGGATTACTCCGAGGCACCAATAGCTGTGAACGTCTGCAGTAGGACAGTTTTAAAGCAATAATCCTGAAGCCTAGACAATTTCTTCCTCGTTATACATAGTAATGCGCTTTATAATTGTTGATATTTTCACCCTAATCCTGACAAATAAAAACGAAAATTGGTTTTTGGAGAAACGAAATGGCGCAGTATCTGTCTCAAATCTCGACGGACACCTGAATCATTCCGTAAGGAAAGGTATACAGGAGGAACTGAGAGAAGAAAGAGGTGCCATAGTGAAGAGCTCCGGAATAATTTAGACCACCGGTGGATCTTTAGCGTGCGCTGGCATCATACATGACACGGGCGCCTTTGCGTTTGGCCTCCATCGAAACGCGGCTGCGGTGGTCGGGTTCGAATCAGGGTACCGTAGCCGAGCGCCCTAATCATGACGTAAGTCAGCAGTTCCAGGAATGTTGTCGAATACTGGGTCGTCATTATGAGTCAATAGGTGTTTAACTACACACCAGACTTCTCAAAGAGCCTTATGCATACTTCATTTAGTATATACACTAAGTCGTTCAAATATATTGCAGAGCAACGATGGTTTAGGATATTCCCTTGAGGAAGAACTGAAGTTACATGAAGCATGCTTGAAGAGTAATCATGGATGGCAACAAACTACTGACTATCTTTAAGATAGCTGCTCTACAATTTTTAATTTAAAAAGCAACTTTCAGGAAAAAAACGTAGGCACTGCCCTTGCTTAAGTCGGAAAATAAACTATCTTCACCGTAGCATCGACTACTCACGAAAATTGAGGCACTCTAGACTCAATCTGTGTAAAAAGAGATATGCCTACCCTAATTCAATGCTGATGAGCCAGGAGAACGTTAAGGTCTCCTAGAGTCTTGTTCACAAAAACATAACATAAAAAGCACGATATAACAAATCAAAGCAGATTCTCTTAGTAGCAACAGCCCAGTAATTGATACTATTAGACAGTCGCCATTCTTGGCAGTCGGCGCAACTCGAGCCTCACAAAAACCAAACGGTATTACAGCTGTGATCAGCTTTGAATTTTTTTTTTGTCTTTGGGGGGCGCAGAACAGACTCCAGACCTGATTCTCAGTGTATATGGTTTCTAACTATACACGAGAGTAGCCTGAAAGGAACCGCGGCAGAAGTGCACCAAACAATATGTGGCGGCTGAGACCTGCACTTTTCGAGCAGAACCATGCTTATTACCTATCCAGTGATGCTTGCACATTTAAGATCATTTTAAGCAAAACTAAAAAGAACGCCAGCAAAGACCTTCTTCACAGTCCCTCTGCCCAGTTCACAAGAAACGCAACTTTCTCTAAATGAAAGATATCGACACCACGCTGGTACAGCGCCTGTGATTATTGCATTATGCTCTGGTTCAGCAAACCTCGTCCCATCATCTCAGCTTGGAAAATTAATCTCCGTGTTTACAAGAAACAGAGCAAACCCGCAGCTTTTACACCCTGTATGAACGAACTGGGTCGGTATTCAAAAAGCGGTCCATTGCCTATTGTTCATTTCGACGTCCATTAGGTCCTCTGTCGTTGGTCACTCAGATGTACCCTCGGCTTTCACGCGTCTGAGGGAAGCGACCTGGCCATTGGATGCTTGGCGACGGGAACTTACCACTGAGTGAAATTTGATGCAATATGCAGCCAGTGGTGAGGTGCACCGCAGTGCTCTGTCCGCAGCAGACGACCGGACCTGACCACTGACTGCCGTTGGCTGCGATGTGCAGGCAATGGCAATGAAGTCCGGTCGTCTACCACCCAATGGCCTGGTCGCTTGCCCCAGACACTTGAAAGCCGTGGGTATAATTAAGTGACCACTGGCAGTGGACAGAATGGACGCGGTATGGGCAATATAAAATGGACGACTAAAAGCATATGGCCCCTGCTCCAATCAACGAAGACCTTTGATGCACAGTCTTGCGCTGACATTCAAAGCGGTTGGATCGACTCGGGATTTATTTCAGGCAAACAGCAACCTTGGACAGCACCTTCCTAGACAGGTCAAAATTATACTGGGGTTGGAGCCGCAAGAAGCACTTCCCGGAGAACCTAAGCTTCTACCATTTTATTCTGGCACCACATCGATACTTGTGACATAATGCTCGTGAAGAGCAGAATGCGCAAACCCATAACTTGCGACTTGCCCTTCACTGTGACGTGTCTTATAGCCTGAGTGGCTTTGGGACATCGAACCCAATAAAACAATATAGACTCTTCTTTAAAATGTGTTAGATTTGCTGCGTATGTAAAACCGGCACCGCTTAATTCCTGCTTCTTCAAATTTAATTGCCCTCCAACCATTAAACATCGTATTGCATTTATAAACTCTGCACGAGCAGATTTCTTAGGTGTCTCGCATGGTTCTTTGTTTTGTCAGCTCCACAACTGTGGTCTCGAGCCACCGGCAGATAACAAGTATGAAACTTTTGGTAAATGCGCGCACGTCCGGGTGAGCTCTCTTCGCAATAGTACTCGTTTTAAATGAATTAATTCGCCGTACAATATAATGAGACGCTTTTTCCTCTACAAATTGCAACTGTTAAAGTAACGAGGTATGATACACAGAAGACATTCGATGTCTTCCATAACAATACACCCATTTCTGCCTGTCATAGTAGCAATTTGCAGCTTGCTGTATTTCGCTGTAGCTGATGTATTTGTCCATAGCCATATTTAATGGGAACACTGCAAAAAATGTGCATGCAAAATAACGGAGTAATTATTTGCTCATTAGCGTCAGCCCAAGCGTAGCCATACGGCTTGAAAGGAAAGCTACACAGCTTTCACAAAAACGTCCTAGGCGAAGAAAATTATCAATGGACCAGGGTTCGAATAAGCGAGCGCCGCCTAACCAGGGAAGACGCTTAACTAACTGAGCTAACATGGACGGCTAGCACATAATAGAGCGAGAGCGCATTCGTAAAAACTCTAACTGGGAACGGCATTGACCCAATGTTTAAGGGAATGATCCTGGGTAGGGTACTTTTATAACAGTGGAGTAATTAAGCATTAGCATCCTATAAACGCAGCTATAGGGCGGCAAATGAACGCTATATAGCTTTTGCAGAAACTTCGTAGCTGAAGAAAAATTCGTCCTCGTCCAGGGTTTGAACCCGGGACTACCGACTCGCCGGGGCTGTCGCTCTACTAAAAAGAGAGTAATTAATCGCTTATTGTTAACTGCTCAGCTGGCAGTTGAGCCTGTTATATCAAGTTATTGCTACTATGCAATAGAGCATCCCCTTGAAAATCCTAAGCAGAAGAATAACACTACTGTTCGCGTTTATCGAGCTTGTGCCACACACCTGTGAGTGCCGCATCTGCTAAGGGCGGGCTTCGATCATTTCGCGAGCGTAGAGGTTAGTCGGCTAAACGGCCTAGGGCACTTGCTAGCAGTGCTGCAGCTGTGAAACCGCGTAATGAGGTGAACACGACGTGTGCTTGAGGGCTTCGGTCTCTTCTTGGCAATTTCCACGCCACATCGGTGTCATCCGCGGAACCAGGGACCGCACAGATGCCGCGTACCATCCTTCCGGGATCAGTATGCGCGGAATGAAAGGCAAAGAGCCGCGATGCGCTACATTCATGTCCCGGCATTCATAGAGCTGATATACGACCTCTAAGACTGGACGATGTGTAGAGTTTCAGGCTATTCCTCTAAACGCTTTCGGGATGTCTGATATAGGAAGTTACGGCTCATACGCTGCTCTCACCTGCATCATGTTCTGAAGTGTGGCTGCCCAAGCCACTGTCATCAATACGTGAATTATTTGGCGATGCTTTTTCAGTTTTTTATATCCGGGTTTGGCAGTAGTTAATCAAATATATGCACCTCTAAGCCAAGGGTGGCGCTGTCAATATGGACGCCACTGTATTATTAGACAGCGTGAATGTCTTGTACCACAGCAACGCCCGGAACATAATGCAAGAAAGTGCTCGGAGCGATCACCTTACGGGAGATTACTTTGAACGCCTACGTCTGATTCTTTCCGGTTGGTAGAAATGCGAGGAACACGGCTGCCGCCATTCCTAAACTGCACCTTTCCTGTCTCGCAGCAGCGCTCGACAGAATGCTCGACGTCTGGAATCCAATACCAGCGCGGTCACCAGGCGCGGGTGGGGGGGGGGGGGGGGGGGGGGGCACATGGCGCGCCTCGGCATCTAAGAAAGTAGTAACGCTATGGAGACGCGCCTCTCATTTCCCGCTCTCCATCTGCCAAGTGTCGCGCCTCGAAGGGAGAGAGAGGGTGCCAGTAAGGAGACTCCGCATGCTTGTTCCTCCTAGAGTAAGCCACCGGCGTCTATAAAGGAGAAATCCGGCGCCCTCACAGGAACATGAGGGAGAAGTCCATACTGAAGAAAATAAGGAGCAACAAGGCGACCGATGAAAAGAGAGTGTACAGTGACTATGGTGGAAGGGAAAATGTGGAGGACTCGGCAAGACCCGTATCCAAGGGCCTGATTGCGTGAGGGCTGATTAATGAGAGGCACCGGAAGTGCAAGGCACGCCGATAGCGCATGCCGTTCATCTACGCTGTATAAGACGCATTAAGAGTGAATTAAGCAAGCAACACGGGATTGATTCTCTGGCAGCTGGAGCTATATCTATTTCTTATTCTTAAAATGTATTTTCTGATCACAATCATAACTGCCTACAAATCCTTAGTAACCGCTAAACAGGCTTTTGCCCAGGAAAAAAACGCAAAGCAATAAGAGAAAAATAAAACGATATTCAACACCAGCATCAACAAAAGACAGTCGCCATGTGCTGAACAATATATACTCTACAGGAAATCAATTTAAGAAGCGGGGGAAAAGAGGTACCATCGCGGCTGATTAATTGATGCGATCGTTGAATTAAAAGATCAATTACGCGTCTCTCTTAGCCTGAGTCGCTTTAGGACGTTAAACCACCTTAAGCCAAAAGATCAATTACGAATTATATTTTTAAAATTTACCTTAGGTAACTCGCTCCGTCGTTATAAAGCAAAAAGCGAGTCGGGATTATTATTCACGGTATCATATCGGGTATGTATTCAAAAGCTAAATTAATATATAAAGGACACGATCTTCGGTTATAGAGGGGCACAAGCATATTAAGTAATTGAAGGACTATTACATATTTTTCAGCAGTATGGAAGGGTTGCGAAACTATACAACGAAATCAAAGGAGGAGTAAACTGAAAAAATAGTTTATGCTAAGAAACACTGGGTGAACTCCGAAAGACGAGAATTTTAGTAATAGCCTTTGGACTGGCCAAAAATTCTTTGCTTTATTCAGCAGTCTTAATGGCCACTATAATAGCGGTCCTGGACTAATTAGTGAGACATAAGGGTACAATGCACTGCACCGAAGAGGTGCAAGGTCAGAAACACAGTATGGGCGCATCAGTTTATGTCGTAAGGTTTTTCGCTTAATGAGCCTGTGGCTTCCAATACCTTCTCAGGGTGGCCGGCATATGTGACTCGTTGCAGCTGGCGTTAGCCTGCAGGCTCTGCAGTGTTTAGGGACCGCCCCGCGTTTTCCTCTGCATTGTCTCGTTTGTAGTGCGCTAGCACTTCCACGGTAATTCCCTGCATTTCGGCTTTGTATGTTTTTCTGTTTGTTTAGCGTCTATCTATTTGTCTGAAGCCGGTTTTGTGGCAGGCTGCTCACCTGCCCGCCGGGTGGAGGGTAGAGTGCCCACCGTGTCAAGCGGCAGCCCATTTAATCGCGAGAGACTGCTCCTCGGGATGAGCAACCTGGGTAGCTGCCCAACGCAAGCAACCAAAGTGCCACCGATGGCAACACCTGCCGTAGCACCAGCCTTGTGACACTGTGCCAATGTACCACTCATCACCTGCCTACCGGATGGCTTGCTTGCCAAGGTGTAGCCTGTGGTAGCAAGGCGATCACGTGGAGAGCTAATTAGGCGGCACGACACCTAAGCGCAGCCAGCTTAGGGAAATAAGCAGCAGCGGATAGGAGGAGAACGTAATTCGAATAATACTTGCAAAGTAGCTAAACCGAAGTGGAGTTGTAATCAGACGGTAGCCGGGTACCACCTAGTAGATCGTAGTTCCAACCGAAAATTGACGCCATGCTGGCGCGCAGAACCGCATTTGGCCTAATTACCCAAATTGACTAAATTTTTCTTTTGTTCTTGCCTCATATACACTTCTCTGTTTGACGCTATTCCTGTCTGTCTTATCCTCTCTGCTTGCCTTTGAAATAGACATTTAGTTTGAGCGCCGTTCTGCATCGTGTACTGCTGTTACGGTGGATGTCAAGAAGAAAATTTCCAGAAAGTCGTGCAATATAATCCGGCAATTCTGCATTAGTAGAGCGATTTTAACCTTTGACTTTTGAAATACACTTTTACTATTCGCCTTTTAATAGCACTTACGAGAATTTCCACTGCATGGCTCCTCCTCTTCCTCTCCCAACCACACTCCTCCGTTCGCTCCGCTTGCGGCCGCTCTGAGGCGAGTGCTAGTGGCGTGCGGTTTCGCTAGGGATGCTAATTATGTGTGCCTCCTGCCCTCCTTTTGAGTCAAATTTCTTCGCTCGATCCGGCAGTCGGTGCGCCGACTTAAGCACTGTTTCCACTCGCTACCTTTATGAGCGCTATTGCACCCGCCTCTTCTCCACCCTTTCTGCTCTCTGTCTCTCTCCTTTTCCTTTTCGCCCCTTCGCTCCGCCCACACCAACAGTGGTCCGGGAACGACACTAATGCTGGGTGCGTCCTCTCCCTTTTCCTTTCGCACTACGGTCGCTGCAAAGGCGTCCGCTTCAACGCGAGTGCTAATTTCGCCCTCCAACTAGGGGCGCTTTTGAAGCGCTCCTCCTGTTCTCCATTTTTATAGCGAAAGCTTTACTGGCCACAAACTTGCGATTTCGCGGTCGCGCTGCTCCCAGGCGGCGCAGAGACACACCTTAAGCCGTTCCCTACCAACCGCCACAGGTGCTCGGACGCCGCGCGCCTCTGCCGCGGAGCAGCCCTTTGCTGCCCTTATCCTCACCCGGCCTTCCGCGATTAACCGCTAGCCAACGTATTCGGTGGCAGCATCTATGGGAACCTCTGAAACCCCCGCGCACTCACTGAACAAAAAAGAAACCTGTGCCGATGATGGAAATCCAAACAGGGCCTTTGGCGTTTGTGGTGGAGACGCTACAACTCCGCCACGACGGCTCAAGGTTTAATTATGAGTAAAGCCGCATCTAGTGAATGCACGGGTTTCATATAATAACTCTTCCGATCCAGAAGTCGCCGCGCTTTCGCTAAGTATCATCACCATCATCATAAGCCTGACTGCACCCACTGCAGGGCAAAGGCCTCTCCCATGTATCTCCAATTAACCCTCTCGTTCGCCAGCTGCGCCAACCCTATGCCCGAGAACTTCTTAATCTCATCCGTCCACCTAACCTTGTGCCGCCCGCTGCTACGCTTGCCTTTTCTTGGAATCCACTCCTTTACCCTTAAGGACCGGCGGTTGTCTTGCTTTCGCATCACATGCCCTGCCCAAGCCCATTTCTTCCTCTTGATTTCGACTAGGATGGCATTAACCCGCGTTTTTTCCCTCACCCACTCTGCCCGCTTCCGGTCTCTTAAGGTTATTTTCTATCATTTCTTTTTCTATGGTTCGCTGCGTTGTCCTTAGCTTAAGCTGAACTCTCTTCGTTAGCCTCCACATTTCTGCCCGTAAGTGAGTACCGGTAAGATGCAGCCATTGTACTTTTCTCTTGAGGGATAATGATAAACTGCCCTCCATGATCCGGAAGAACATGCCATATGCTCTCCACCCATTTGTTATCCTTCTAACTACTTCCCTCTTATGATCCGTACCCACTGTCGCTACCTGCTCTAGATAGACGTATTCCTTTGCTACATCCAGCACCTCGCTTCCAATTGTGAAATTCTGTTCCTTTGCTAGGCTGTTGAACATTAGATTGGTTTTCTGCATTTTAATTTTTAGACCCACCGTTTTGCTCTGCATGTCTAAATTATTGATCATACTTTAAAATTCGTCTTGTGAGTGACTCAGCAAGGCAATGTCATCAGCGAATCGCAGATTATTTAGGTATTCTTCATTAACTCTTATCCCCAACTTTGCCCAATTCAGGCCTCGGAATACCTCCTGTAGAAAGGCGGTGAAAAGCTTTGGCCAGACCGTGTCTCCGTGTGTGAAGCCCTTCCTTATCGAAATTTTATTGCTGACTTTATGGATGACTATGGTAGCTGTGCAGTTGCTATAGATACGAATATCCTGGCCTAACAGAGCTAGGCCATCAGCAATTTTTTTTCCTCTGCCTGTTGCCCTTTCCTCTTGCACTCCTTCACTCTGCCTCCCTCACACACAGCCCTCAGCTCACCACGCCCACGACAAGAGATTTTGAGGAATCAAGGTTATGTTGCTAACGCAGTGAAACGCGAAGTTAATAAAGAATTTCAGCCAACCGTCAAAGAGGAAGTTAACCTTATTTTCATTTATCTCAAAAAACGATCTTAAATGGCTATAGTAGACACCGATGTTTATAGAATTTTGACTCCACGTTTTGTTCACTGGCTTCAGTGATATGTTCAATGTCACAATCTAAAACAGTTGTGCTTCAAGATGTGTAGCTCAAATCTCTTCGTGATTTCTATCCAAGAAATATAATTTCACACGTTTCGAAATTGAGAAATCAATTGCCCATGAGAGCAAGCCGAGGGTCTGCGTGTTCACAGTAGCGACTTCAAGGCGATACGCGGCAGAAAACGGTTTAAATTAATTCAGTTTCGAGTAAATGAAAAGCAAACTTCAAAATATGTTAGAAAACCTCGAGATTTTTTTTATTTACAGTGAACCCTCGAGCAATGTTGATGGAGTCAGCAACAACTGCGAGGTTACATTGATCTTGCCGGTGCCGCTAGGTAAAAGAAAGCACGAAGCAAGCAAAAAATAACGAACTTGTCTTCTAAATGAAACACGCAGACATACACACAAAAAATAACCACACATTAGAAATTTCTGTTTTTTATTCGTTACTAGCCCCGAAAAAGCAACAAAAACTGCCGCTGCACTTTAAGACCCTATAATGTGAACATTCAATAAAGCCAAAAAAAGAAAGCCATTGCGGTTAACATACCACTGTAAAAGGTTGGAAAAATTCCCCAATTTTTTGTTCTTCAGGTACAATTTGAATTACTGAAGATATACTCAACTCAATCATCAAACGTGAATTGTTTAGCAGAGAGCCAGGTGCGCATAAAGGCTATATGTTTAGTCTAGACATAACTTTTGAGGTTACAAACGGCAAACATCATGCAAGAAATTCATGGAAGAAAACAGTACACGCTTTAGAAGAAGCTGACTCTGAAAACTGACAGTTTTGTTTCTCGCAAACATTCAGCGGGTCTGTAGATCATGCCAGATTTACTGAACGGCGGCAGCAGCCGAAGAGCCTTTCACCACGCTTCCATGTAATGTAATGGAAGAATCCGCACACAGGCAGGAGCATTAGAGGATTTTGCGTGCACTCCCGCAAGCGATGTGAGCAGTCCGTCATCTATCAGGTGCCAGAAGCGGCTGCAAAAGTTGGCTTGAGCGACGCCTAAACGGAGCCCCCACGGCTCAGTGTTCGTGTTGAAAAACGCGAACACAGCTCACGCTCGCGGATTTCTCGCGGTTACCCGCGGATTCTCGCCATACCTGAGACGGCGATGGCACCACAGAAAACAGCAGAAACAGTGTCGCTTGCGAAGCTTCACGTTATGCGTGTTTAGAACTAGGAGCTTCCCAGGCAAAAATCGGCTGCTGCACATATGCGCTCTGTTTGTTTACATGTGCGACACATCATTTACATGATGGATTACGGGATGGAGAACTGGTGCATCACTAGTCAGCAACTTCCAAGTTCAGATGCGTTTATGTAGAGTGGAACAAGGAGAAAAATAGAAAAATAAAATTCTCCTCTGGTCTTCGTTCAACTTCTTTTTGACGGTGAAGAACGTCGGTAATCGCACCAGTGGTTACGGGTGTGAAAATTTAAAGGGGCTTTTCGCTATCTAAGGAATGATTCGGCTCACTCCATTTGCTAACTCTGAGCAACGTTATAAAGCACCAGCTGTGCCACTAGCGGTGGCCACTCCTGACAATTCTGCTTTACTCTATCCAAGGAGAATAATCGGCAATATGAAACGCAACATGTTATGACCAATCATGCGATAATTAGTCCACAAGAATTAGTCAGAAGCGGACTTATTTTTAGGGACATATCAAACTTAAGCGCTAAATTAAGACTTGTTTTTGCGCGCAAACTGATTGCACCCTTTCATATTGCAGCGAAAGCTTGCAGTTTCTTCACGCTGGGAGCCGCCGACACACGGATTTATCATTTTCGTGACGCCAGACGTGACCAGACGTATCGATTGATCGCGGCGAAGCACAACTCCTTCCACGTTGCTCCAGGTCGTTGCAGTAGCTTTTAGTGCCATATCTCGAATCTTCCTTGCCAGTTTTAAATCGAGAGCGGCCGACAGCAGAAGCCATTCCGTCCCTCGACGACCGCCAGCTAGCTTGCTGCTATCGCTTAGTTGCTGTTGGCTCAAAACAATATAAATAACACTCCCTGTTCGTTCTGCTTGAGTGGCCTCAAAAACGCTTATTTTTGTTAACTTTCCATTGACGTAACTCGCTAACGTAAGTTCACTATGCATGTTTAACGTAGGATGACTTCTTTATAATTTACAGCTAAAAACTAAACGCCGCCTACAGAGCTATTGTCACTTTGTTTATTCGTACTAAAAGTAACACTTGGGGGAATTACGTGTTCGCGCTGACAGCTCCTCTTGGTGTTTGGAGAACATATGCTGTTCTTACTGTCACTCACATGAACACAACAAAAAACATTGGCTCACCTAGACAAAGGCTCAGTTAAAATATCGGCGTGAGCCGCCAGCTAGGCGGTGGCAGCGGTGGTTGCTACGCACCGAGGCTTTCTACGCTCTCGTCCCAGCGCGGCCCTCCCAGCATGGACCTCGTCCGAGACGGGAGTTCCTGAAGTTCACGTTCGTCTTCTACGCGCTGTCGCCGGCACCACTCTCGATCGTGCGAGGTCTTTGTCAGCCGCCTTTCCTTGGTCTGGCAAAGCCACCAATGGGCTTCCTTCTGACGGTGAGCGCAACTCTTTCTTGCCGACGGAGAGCATCGCCATCGCGACCATCTAACTTTCGCTTCACTCATAGCATTGCGGCACAGCGGTTGATGCGCATCCGGGAGCGCCGGTGTTGCGGTGTGTTATTTTGTTTCCCTGGCCACCCTTACAGGGCTCCTATGTTGGAGGTTCTCTCGCAGAGCACTTGGTTTCCAATTGCTGCCGCTCGTGGGGAGAGAGAAAAAAAGAATTGGCTACGCCGCCTAACGTGGACACTGGCCACGTGAGCTGGAAGTGAGCGGCAGCGATAAGGGCGCTTGAGATTCAGATCTTCCTATTTCTCTCTCCGCAACAGCGTCCCTTAATTTTCCCTGTTTTCTAGTCTTGTTTCTGAGTTACTGAGTTGTGCCGCATGGCACGTGGAGTTGGGCGTCCTTGAAATTATCTTCGTTAAAAATAATTTCACCAACAGGCGCAGCTGATTTTTTGTACACATTTACTGACTATGGATACATCGGTTCTATGGAAGCGGCCTGGAGAAAACGCTGCTGCTGTGGTGGTTTCACAGCAACACGACCCTACTAGAGAAGGGACATGCGGTCGCTAACTGTGTTTCCCGAAAAACAAAAGTGTGGAAAACTGGCGCCACCTCCTCCCCACACGGTGTCGAAATTCAAGGAAGATGGAGCACCACTCTCCTCGGTGATAAAATTGGTTGGAGTCATTCGAGCGAAAGGGTATAGCTTGAAAGTTGATTCCCCGCCCTTGCGAGCTTGCGTAAGTGATCGCCCTTGGCACCATTCACTGCAAGCAACAACGCGCAAGGGCAGAGAGTTTATTTTGCAGATAGTTTAGTTCATGTCCATAGGTTTGCGCAGGCTATGGTGGTAATAGAAGCGTGGATTAACCGCAGTCTAAAAATAGATCTAAACAGATGACGACACGGTTTATCACGCAGTAGCGTATGCACAAAAGCGTAACCTTAAACTGCCATATTCAATTTTAAGCAAGTGCCCGTCCTGTGCGTTTCATTCCAAGTTAGCTGTTCGAAGCTGACTTTTTCACTTGCCGTGTAGTGTGCACAGAAGCTTGTGCACAACAGCCAAAAGAAGATTATTCTTCTTGAAAAAGACTGTGATCTATTTATCAGCGTCAATTATGATGAAAATTTGTTTTATCAAGTAGTAATTACTCATTAGCATGCTCCAAGTTGCAGCCATAAGGCTACACAGGGAAGCTATGCGGCTTTCACAGAAAATTCGTAGTTGAAAAAATGTTATTTATTTATTTATTTATTTATTCATAAATACTGTCAATCGCCGGCAGAATATTTACATGCAGGGCAGAAACACTTAGAAGAAGTCACACAATATTTGAAAAGTGTTTTATAGCAAGAACAGTAATTTGTAAATGAACGACAAATGCAGTAAGAAATGAGCGAATAAATGAAATGTTCAGTGTACATTAATAAGCGTCTAGCTCAGTGGTTGGAACCCAGGAACATCAGGAAATCAATTAATTACATGTGCGCTATCTGCGCAGTTATGACTGAGCGCTGTTAAAGCGCCTGAAACTGCAAAACATACTGTAAAGTTGGTCTGTAGCGGAAATACTTTTTGGAAAGAAATTATGTTTTGAAATACTTCTATAATCTCTGACATAAAATTAAACACGAAGCACGCACTTTAGATAGTATTAACGTTTTTTTTCGGCAATATTTAAAAAACACGAACTTCTTAAGGTCGAGCTATTTCCTGCCATCTTTCTTGTGATGCGCATAAACACTTGACAGTGTTTCTAAAAAAAAACAGAGCACATAATAATCGTACTTGCAATTCAAACAAGCAACATTTTACTTAGACCGAGATGCAAATTCAGAGCGCAAGAACAAAGGGATGCAGATTCGGTTACTAAGCTCTTGGAGGGCGCATTTAATTGTAAATGTTACCTGAAAGGTGACCGGCGCATGGTCTCAAGTTCAAACTTGTTAGGTCACATTCATTGTTTATTTACTAAGCGGAAAAGTTTGTACCATTACCAGTTAGAAGCATTTTACGGTCGCTATTTGAAATATCCGAGAAAGTAAACAATGTTTAATCTCGTACCCACAGGTGTGCCAATCTTCGCCGAAATACTTTTCTGAGAATTTTAAAAATTTCAGAAAAACTAAATACAAAACTCACTTTCGCACTGGTTGGCGAAAATATGTGCGAAATCCCAAATGCAACATTCAACAATAATGTGGACCATTATCCGTGAACTTGGTATGTAGTTAAGGAATTTCGGCTAACGCACGGCACCTTCTTTATGCGCCACGTTTTGTTGTTATCCTTGTTCTGGTGGGAAGTGTAAGGTCGGAACTCTACAGTTCGTTCTCCTTGCATCAAGTCCACTCAATGTGTGTACAAAGAGTAATAAAACTGAGCTACAGATAAGTATAAATACGGTTTTTATCAGTAATAAGGAAACATATGGATTGTGTAAAAAATGACTTCTCTGACACAATATTCCGGCATTCAAAGATGGGAAAATATACACCAACGAGGATGATTTGGTTTATGGTTTATGGGGGTTTAACGTCCCAAAGCTACTCAGGCTATGAGAGACGCCCAACGAAGATCAGACAAGAGGTGTAGTAGAGAGGATAGTAGTGAAAATTACGTCAATGTTATCAAGATAAGGAACAAATACATGACTTTAAGGTCGAGAGCCTGGCAGATCTTCATTACTTCTGCTTCTCCTTCTGTATACGACTGGCTGGCTGCATGCGCCATTCCGCGCATCAGTAAAACTCAATCAGATCCTTATCTTCAAACTGGAAAAAAGCAGGCCACTGGTAGTATAGGTCAATGAAGTAGAACAAGCTTTGCTGAAAAACTACTTATATATAGCTCACCACACGACCGAGAGCTCACGACAAAGAAATTTGCCTGTATTGCATGAGGTGACGGTATTGCTGTCGAAAATTTTACACCGTGATTAACTGCAAAGCCTACACTCTACATCGGTCCACCACCGCTTCAGTGCCGCATGGGTACAAGGAAAGGAGAACAGCCAAAAAATTTCTTAATCCATTTTCATTACTCACACGATGCGAACGTGCTGAATTTATCGTGACGAGTAGAGTACCTTCTCAGGCCGTAGGGCTCGGGGTTTTTCTCATAATGGAATGTCTTCTGCAAGCAGTGCTGCAGCCGCTAAGAATATCAGGTGAACGACTGTTGCACAGGAACCGCGCTGTTCACGAAGTGCAGCCATCGCGTTCGGAATTACGCAGGCGAACACAACATGCCAATGAGAGCTCACGTCCAACCGTTTCTCTCGGGTACGGTCACGTTACGACGCAGCTGTGACCCTCTGAAAGGCACCCAGGAAGCCCATGATGGGTAGATATAGGATAGAAGATTCCCACTCACCTTGTGGTAAGCTGGCGATTGAACGGACTGCAACGTTGCGGTTGTTATCCAGGTAATGGATATGAGGAAGTAAGTGACCATGAGGTTCACGTGAATGGTATTCCGTAGACATCGCAGCTCCCTGCGTGACAATGCAAAAATGCAGAAAAAAACGAAAGGAAATGAAGCTCAGAGGGAAAGCTGAATGCACAGGCGATTTCTGTTGTTATTCTTTGCTTTGATAAACAGAAGCGAAAATATCAGTACTCTTCGTATAAATTTGTTTAAAACACTGTTTCACTAATATACCTCACTGGCTGCCATGCCTAGGTGTTAGCGGAACTGTGTGTGTAAGATATACACCTGCGACTAGTAATTTTGAGGACATACTGTTATTTGCTCTTTTTTTAGCAGTAATCATGAGTACCGGATCAAAATCGCAACCCAAGCATTAAGTGTTTTTATCTGCTTCTCTCACCAGTTTCTCTTGAACAACATCCCGAAATGCCGGCAAAAGAGACTCTTGAACTGACGCTGATTGCATACACTAAGACAGTTGGTAAGTCATAATTCAAGCAAAAAATCTCACTGACAAAAAAATTGCCGAAAAACGCACGTCAATGCGGTACCGAAATGTTGTGTTTTGTTTTTGTGGACTTGTACCGTTGACATTTTCAGCATAATTAACGTCCCATTAACACTCATGATTTTGTTCCGAAAGGCATTCCATCATACGCAAAGGTTCTATATCGCTTCGATATAGATTCGTACCAGAGCAAAAGCGAATTGCAGGGTGAAAACGACCACGCTTTAAACTAGTTGCCCATCGGCAAAGCACTATGAGCCGCACTCGTGAGAGACTTCGTACGTACGCGTGCTGATAACAGGTGGCGCTACTTGTAAGAAGCTGGTATACATTGCGTGGAAGCACAGGGACCGAAGAATGGACCGCATCTTTACTGGATGTTACAACAGAGGCCCATGAAAGGCGCGGCTGCTTGGCAAGGGCCCATTCATTGTGCGCTGAAGAAACCAATGACTCCAGGAGGAACACCGAGTCTCACGTGATTTTCGACTATTTTGTTGCTGTGAAGTTCACTATTCTTGGCACCGGTTAAGAAAACAACAAGGAATAAATGACTTTTGCTCACAAAAAATAACGTTAGGTATTGAAAATGTACGCATCTTGTAGAACACAAGTGCGCCCTTCAGAAAGTGTTTAATTCATAAAATGTTTTCAGAAAGCGTCTCAATTGTTCAAAAAGGAAATTTTCGGACTGTCACTAATTTTGTAGAATTATATATATTTTCGTTTTTTTCCTCTCTAAAGTTCTTGGTCTGAAACTTTAGGTGAGGAGAAAATTATAGGCGATAATTGCGTTTGCTGAGGCTTGAGTGTTATTAAGTATTGCTCCCCTTGATACAGCAAGTCCTGCAGCAGACGAGTTCAGACCGTACGAGCGAGTGGCGTGATACAGTTCGCCAATTACCGAATGACACGCCTATCCTTTTCCGCTCTTCCCAACCCGCCATCCGTCATCTCTCGCCCTGTCATCGTCTTTCGTCTGCCTCCTCTCGACAGAGAGTGGAGATGGGAATTTCCCTTCGCTCTCCTTCCCGCCATCGGTCGCTTTTTACTCACCTCTCCTGCGAAGGCTAGAGGCACATTTTCTTCGCTTCACTTTTTCACTGCCGACGGAGGCTTCACATATTTGGGCGGACACATTGTTCCACCGTGAGGGTTCGATGCAGAGGCATTAAAATTGCAGCTAAAAAAAAGGCAAACTGCCTCCCTCCTATAGTGTGCTGCCAGTGTGATTTCCAACTCCATGCATCCAGAAAATATAAACGCAAAGCTGGAAATAAAATTAACTAAGAAGATGATCGATGTGCAGTGCGCTGTAAGACTGTAGAAACAATTGAACATCTTATAGTAGAATGCGGGGGCATCCATCCTGATGTCGACGCTGGCACAGTCACTCTTCGTGAGGCTCTAGTTCACAATAACAATAGTTATCAGAATAAGTCTGCTGTAGAAGTTGGAGCCGACAGGTGATGTAAGGTTATAAGTGCAGGATTAAAAACTGTATTTAAAGAAAATGGTGAATTTAGAGATAACACCGTAATTTGGACAGATTGATTACATAAATATGATGTAGGGAGCCGAGCACGGTGGCAACTGCCGCCACCCCGTTTGAAAGAAAAGGCTCCTTTCTTTCTCTCCTTCTTCCTTTCTTTCCTTATTCCCTACTGTCTTCCTTCCGTCCTTTATTTCTTTCCTTCTTTGTTTTTCTTTTCTTTCTTTCCTTCTTTCTTTCTTTCTTTTTTTTCCTTTGAAGCGGCCCGCGCGGCTGGCAGTGCGCGTGATGCCGAAAACGACAAAGTGTCCACAGCATGCACTGCGGGAAAACGCTCTGGACCTTGGTCAGGTTGATAGGCTAACAACAACGACCTTGGCCAGGGCCGGACGCTGCCGCCGCCGCTCCGCTGCTGTCTCCTCTTCGGCAGCCCTCAATAAATGTGGCCGCGGTCGCCTCCCTGGGCGAGCCCCACACCTTCCTTCCTTCCTTCCTTCCTTCCTTCCTTCCTTCCTTCCTTCCTTCCTTCCTTCCTTCCTTCCTTCCTTCCTTCCTTCCTTCCTTCCTTCCTTCCTTCGGTCCTTCCTTCTTTCTTCATTTGTTTTCTTTCTTCATTTGTTTTCTTTCCTTCTTTCTTTATTTCTTCCTTCTTCCTTTCATTCTTTCTTTCGTTCTTTCATTCTTCTTTTCATTCTTTCTTTCTATCTTCCTTCCTCCCTTTCATTCTTTCTTTCCTCCTTCCTTTCTGCCTTTCTTTCCTTCTTTCTTCCTTTGCTTTTCTCTCTTTTTTATTTTTCCCTTCCTTTTCTTTCTTCCTTCCATTCTAACTTTCATTTTTAATTTATTTATTCAAAATACCTTACAGGGCCCAGAAGGGCATTAAGTAAAGGGGGCAAAATAACGTAATAAGTACGATATGAACAATTAGTTAAATACAACGAGCAGTACAAGGCAAAAAAGTAAAAAGAGTTATAATTATACAGGGCAAATAGTAACGACAAGATATACATCGCCGCGAGCAAGAAAAAGTTCATAAAATGTAGCAAGAATGCATCGCGTGTGCCCAATACACATCTAAAGTAAATCCAGTAGCCATAATGAAAATGCGAATTGTTGAGATTGCGCAAGAAACCTAAACATAATACATTAGCAACAAGGAGAAAAAAAACTTATAGGACAGAACGACCAATAACAAGACACAATGTCTTTAAAGATGCTTGTGCAGCTGATCTTGGATTGGTTGGTGGTAGCAGATAGATGCCGTACTGTCGCAAAGATCATTCTAAACAACAATGGCACGTGGAAGTGCAGATTAATTGAAGGCTTGGGTTCTTCCGTATATTCGATTAATGCTATACTGATTATGTAGGCGGCGTGCAATGCGTGGAGGCTCATCGAGGGGCAAGAGAGATGGCCTATAGCTGTGACGATATTTATGAAGTAAGCATAAAAGAACGATGGAGCGACGAATATCTAATGGTTCGAGGGAGAGATCTTCCTTCGTCCGTCCGTACATCCATCCAACCGACCGACATATTTATTTTATTTGCGCAATAGTTCCAGTTCCGCTATCGAAAGCGGGGAGCGATAAATTGTTTCACCATCTGCTGTTCAATTCCTCACACTACTTCTTATATCAGAGTTGCGACCTCATTACATTGTCATATCCAGACCGCTGACTTCATGAACAGTAGAGCAGCGCCTCTACACTCGTCTGTGGGAACTCCCAAGAACATTCCATCTACATTTGAACGTGTGACGTTGGTATGACACAGCGTGAACGCTCATTCGTAGACAGAGTGCCGGCCCACACACGCTTCATCTCCACCTCCACCTCAACATTAGCACTGAAAACGCGGCGCCGAACAAGCGCATAACCGCCCTCATCGCTGAGGCCATCCACCTCCTCACCGTCTTGTATGATTGCTTCGGCCTTTAGGCCATGTAGCTTACCGTGGTGGATTAGTGGTCAGCGCGCTCGAAAGCTGAACCCGAGGACACGGCTGCAGTCGTGGCCGTGGCGGCCAAATTTTCATTGAAGGCGGAACGGAAAAGACACCGATGTGCTGTGCGATGTCAGTGTACGTTAAGGAGGCCCGAATGTTCGCGATTATTCCGGAACCCTTCTGTACGGCCCCTCATCCTCTCTTCATTATTTCACTGCCCCTTCATTTCCCTGACACCGCAGGTGAGATGTCGAGAAGAGTTACCGAGCCCTTTCCTTTATTTTCCTAAACATCAATCAACCATGTCAAAAGCGCACCAAACGTTTGAGCCAACATGAAGTGACCAGGCGGTAATAAAAATATTGCAGTGCGAGCCTAAAACCTTCTGCCGGGCCAACGCGAGATCACATTCTGACCGATTAGCTGATAACACTCAATTCTTGGGCGCTGTCGAAAGTTAGATGACCCGCGCCACGTGTAGCTTTTATACAGCAGGGAAGCTGATGCCTTCAAGAGCAGGCAGGTGGAGTGAAAATGCACTACAGCTGCACCTTAAAATGCTTGCACCTTTAACTTCGCTCTGCGTCATGGCGCTGTTATCGAAATGGTAAAGTTCATTGCGGGTTAACTATAGTAGGACATGAGTTTAAGAAAAACACCAGTTGGTAACAACGGGCGTGCTGAATTACTCTGCTGGCGAGCTATATCAGTAAAATAGTACAGATTTCTAACGTTTGACTGTATACAACAATCAAAAGGCATCAATATTCTTCGGCTTATACTTTTGTGTTTAGCTTAGTTCTTTGCTTAAGTAAAACGAAAAACTTCAACAACGAACATTTTTTCTTTCTCACCGGAGCACTTTGTGCGGCGGTCCGAAATGTCGCCGGAGCGTCACTGCGCACTTAACTTCTATCTGACAAGTGAGCATAACGCAACGTTTACCTTCAATACGACGGGAGCCGACCACCTCCTCTAACTATGGCGGACATACCCAGATAAGACAGGGTACAATTGAATAATCACGCAATTCAATATCGCGCAAACATTTCGATACTTTGTCATAATAAGCTTGGCGAATGCATGCTTTCTTTGCGGATTGCTGCTCTTTAGGGAACCTTTAATGCGGGCTCACAGAAAATTAGCACTACCGCAGACAAATTGGGCCGATCGTAACTTAACACGAAACATGTGACTGGGTCACACTGATTCCCGCGTAATCCCTCCCGTTAAGAGCATTAACTCTGAACTCGACAGCTTCCGGATAACCACTCTCGTAGCCGGCATCCCTGCCTGTTTCCTAGCGTATGGATATCTTTTTTTTCTTTTTTAGGCAAATTATGGTTTTAGAATTGCTTAAAGGCCTGGGATAATTTCTTAAACGGCACATTTATTTCTCATTCAGGACGGCGGAAATTCAATAATCCAGGCGAGGTTAGCAAGCTTGTGTATGCGAAACATGGCATGTGCCCAAACTGCGAGCGCGTGCCATTTTGGCTTGTAGTTCTATATAAGATTAGCTTTGCTCTGCACGTTCTCCATGAGCGTTTCTTTGAGGAAATGGCGTGGAGCAAGATCCGGAGCCGCCACGCTATTCCTAAAAGTGCTATACAAAGCCAGCTAGACGAAGCATTAAAATTTATTGCCTGTAAAAATGAAGCCCTGTTCTTCAGTGTTAAAAACAAAAAGTGCAAATATACGTGTATATGGCATTTCCTGTTTGTTTCATCCTAGTAATACGCCGTTGAATATATCTAAACATCAGTTAGCAGCCAACATTGCGCGCTTTTCTGAGTGGACGCTTTTACTGCTGTGCCTAAAAATTACTTTCGTTTCGCGGCTTTGCGCAAGCCAGCACTCTGGCTTTGTTTTTGTCTATTCAAAACAGGCTCATGCAGAACTTACTCTTCTGCCTCAAAGCGAGCGCATTTTATGCAATGGCATGAATGCCCCGTAGTGCACAAAAGCAGGTGTCAGCGTTCTTGGTGCAGTGGCCGAATACTTAACACCAGTCGATTACAAGCGGCTCCCATATATGTTGTCATGGAACAGCGCAGAACATCGGGCAAGAGACCCCGGGAGAGACAAATGAGTAACCAACATGCCCAAGCTGCTGTTCTAGTACCATAGATGGCGCCACCAACACTAGCGGCTCATCAGAAATCCCGAACCTTCGGACCCTCGGGTTGCGAGTGAGACAGTTAAGTTACGGCTGCGCCACGCTAACACGTACAGTACTCACGGATTGAAATAGGACATTCGGAGCGCGTGGCCGTCGCTTCATGGAGCGCCGCCCGTAGACGCTCATGGAACCAAGGTGGTGCATTGTGGTATGGCGCGAGAGGGAGAACATCTACAAAGCAGAATTGTTCCTTCCAGTAGCCAATGAGCCGGCCTGTGGCTTACCACATGCCTGCGTGGCACTGCAAGGCTAGCGCTCCGAATGTCCTATTTCAATCCGTGAGTACTGTACTTACGGCGTTGTTAAAGCGGGGCTTTGATTGTATGCCACGTGGTCTTTAACATAATGAATGGGACTGTGAAAGAGGAAACAGTGTTAGTGTCTGCGTGTCCAAGAGGAACCGTTGTCGCGTCATACCCTTTAAGGCGGAGCTCTAGTGTCCCAAATTTTTCGAGAGCTTACATGGCCTCCTTAGGATAAGTAGATCATTAGAGAACAAGAAGCGTACTTCGGAAGTATTCAATAATGCTCCATTTTAGTTGTGTAGGCCGTGCCGAAAAAAATCATAAAGAATGCTTTGGCATATGGTCTGAAAAGTACGCTTAAACGCCCTGGAAGTATTTGTGATTTCAGCTGTAAGCGAAACGACCTTCAGTATTGCACCGTGTTTAACATTCGAGCGCCAGAGGAAAGATTCAGATATGCAGAGCTCGGTAAAAATGATATAAGCAGTCTGTAGGCAAGAAGGTAGCATGAGAACTCCTGATGCGAAAAGGATTCTATGAATGAAGTCTTAAAAAAAAACAAGTCTTGCTCAGCATGCCTGTTTGCGCCAAAAAATGCCTGAACGATAAAGATTTTGCCCATTTTTTTACTTTCTTTGTACCTCAGTGTAAAATAAATGAAAAAAAATTAAAAGGATTCTAACCATGCAGAAACATGCAGTTCGAAACCTGCGCATGGAAACACCTCTGGTTCTTCCGACTGAAAACCGCACCGGCATTCAAAAAGCCAGAATGTGCTGAATGTTAGCCTTTGAAAGTAATTTTAGCGCATACTTCCATCCTCAAGACTATTCAGCTGTCCTGAGCATCCTTATACAAATAATATACAGCGAAACGACGACGCGTTTCCATGGAATCAGCAAAAAAGATTTGCGCTGATGACCTTAGACGCAATCGAAATAATTTCACATCTTCAACAGCAACTGGCTCTCCATGACCCAGCAGGCATTTTGTGAGCGCACTTTAACACGTCGGAGGGCCGAGTAAGCGTCACACGAAGAACGAATGCTGAACTCTGCGTTCGTAGTGCGTGTCTCCATTAGCCTTTCCTTTAGCCTCACCCTTTCACAGAGGACAAGATCCTCGGTCCGTGGCCACAACAGTCGACTGCCATCAAGGCCTACAAGGCACTGTTGACAGATTGTGACTGTGTTTCTTGTTCCTTCTCTCTTCCCTTTTTCATCCCCTCACTCCCTTCACCAGAGCAGCGCAGCCAACCGGAAGCCTTCCACGTTATCATCCCTGCCTTTTCTCCCTCTCTTTATCTATCTTTAAATGTGGTGACAAAATGTATCCAAGCTACAGCGGTCAACAAGCCCGTCTTTCCACTTTCTTAGGATAATGCCGGAACCTTGCAAGCATACAAGGCGACAACTGGGGCTAGTTGGTATTCCATAGTTTGTGCAGTCGTGCAGTCGTGTCTCGTGTTGAGATTTTAAAACTCAGCACATTTGTACTACAGCTTACAAGCATGCCGCTAACAAAGCACTTTCTCTAAATTATTTGGTTGTCTTCCTTCTTGTACTTGCGAACTGCGAAACAATCAGTCCTTGCTGAAACCGTAATACAATTTCTACATTTGAACCCATGCTCAGACAACGCGTTATTTATGTTACTTATAAATTGCCGCTTTCCTTTCATTTCATTTGTTTTTTCATTCGTTGAGAATGGTGCCCTTCCTGAAAGTTCAACAGTTTGAAAATAAACAGAAACACAAAAAGATGTAACGAGCAAGAGTACACACTTGTAATATATGAAGATCCACAAAGCGATGCTGAGTGCGCACAGCGACATGCCGTAGCCAATGTAGTAGAGGGTAGTGCCGTCGACCTGGAAGTCAAAGGACAGAAAAAATTTAAAATATGCTAAATCTGTGAGCATTTTTGCAAGTGCAACTATGCGTACTCTGCTGCCGCTACCACCAGGCATGACTCAAAGAAGAGCCTTGATGATCTAATTTGCTGTCAGCTAAAGAAGGGAACGAAAAAGTGGTTTGGCGTCGGGGGTTAACAAGCCTTCTAAATATGCTTAGTTCCTGGGTATGGTCATCCCTCTTTTCACAATCTTGTCGTGCATAATTTGATCCTCATCTGTTATTTTGTGGCGTTTCAAGATTAAAGCACAAGTAGTTACATCGTCGTTATGCTGCTGCATTCCATGATTTCACAAGAGGGTGCGTATCTTGTTGTATTCTGCCCGATCCTGGGAAATATTATGCACGTTAAGAAACTGCGATGTGCCCTCCTAGATTTCAGCTCCGGATAACACTTTTCCGAGGACACAGAATGCTTGTTAGTTGACAGCAATGTTTCAATGCATCAATTGTCCGGCTGCTAAAGCGGTAATGAGCTATACTAATTATTGCCCATTATTCCTTGTAAGGATAAAAAAAGATAAGTTAGGACGTATTCGCATGCCATTTTCCATCCTTGCATTCATAAGTGGTGCTGTCACAGGGAAAAATGCCTGTTGGTCGTGGTCCTCTGAGCTGTCAATTTCCTGCAAAATATGATGGCATACTAAAGAATGAAATACAAGAACAAACAAATTGTTGCCCTGTTTAATGACACAAACTTACCCGTGAGCGCGTGTAAAAACTATAAGCATTGGTGTTGTCTGAAAACCATTACACATTAATCGGGAAAAAACTCTTGGAAAGACACGTGTTCAGTATTTTGGTCAGCGAGACTGATGGCATGGAACACAAGACAAAATCTACCCTTTCTTAATCGCACCGTTAACCACAGAGAAGACGCGCCCAAAAGTGTGCAATTTTTACAGGGTATAATAGACGGGAAAATAAACGCCAGCGATTCGGAGTAAAAAAAGCAATGAACACCATTTGAGATCGCTGTTTCTTAGTGATGAGGCCGCCAGCTTTGGCAACCAATAAATGCTCGCCGAAAGCCAATATTTTTTGGTATAGGAAAATATGCCATTAGAGAGATGTTTTTGTGGGGCAAAACACACTCCATTATTATCTTAACGTAATGTGCACCTCTGCATACCAAATTTACTCGCATGTAGGACGATCTAGTTATTTTTTTCCAAAATCGCACTCTCCATACTATGGGCTAAACCATTACGCAAACGTCCCATAATCAATGCTAACGTCTTCGCCGAAGCTTGATACGTGCAAGCGAAGGTGTTCCTATTTTCCTCGTTCCCGCATGCGTGGCTTGGAGAGAAGCATGCGCCATCACAGGTAAGTAATTCCTCATTGCACCACCACCGCACTGATATGTGGTAGGCTGTGCAAGCTGCTTCAATAACATGGTGGCCGCTCGGGGCTTCCATCGGTCGACATATAAGACATGTCAAGACTATGTTCTTCCGGTTCCAGAAGTTGCGGCGCCGACCCACATGATATATTGTCCAATATGGGAGTAAATACGGTAGATCCACATGGCCACAGCATATTGTTCACTGCCAGCTTCAGCGATGAGATTGGAGCACGCCCATTAATCCACGCCAGTGGCGTTCTCGATAACGCGAGAACGCAGCGGAAGCGCAACTTCCAACCATCTGATGCTTCCCACGTAGCAGGCACTTTAGAGACTGCGGCAGGCCACCGAAAACAAGTCGCCTCGCCTTTTCCTCTGCAGCACTCACCGGTCGTTCCACTTCGAGGAAGCGCTCGAAGAGTGGCACACAGTGCGAGTAGTCCGATTTTCCAGCCCACACACCGGTGGCCGAGCAGAACCGAGACGCGTTCTCTGCAAGAAGAAACGAACGACATGTGAAGGGGTGAGAGAGCCCGAACGAGTCGCTACACTTTTGTGAATAAAAACAAGCTTAGAGCTCAAGGTCGCTGCGTGATGTCACAAGTTAGAATTGTGTGATTCTCTCTAAGGAATTCTGTACATGCGATATGATTAGAGCCGATGGTCCATTTCATCCCTTTTAGTGTAATCTGGCTTAATCCGTATATGCTTTCTTTCTTTCCCTGAGCAGTAGCAATAATTATCGCTGCTTCTTTTACGGCGTTGACCGCTCGGTTGACAACGCGGCCTGTAGAATGTAGGAGTTAACAAATAAGATAAATCACCTTTGTAATTGTGAGCTTTAAAGGTTTTTCGATTGGATAGAACAAGAACACATAGAAAGAAAAGTAATGTGTGTGAATTCTGAACATAACATACCAACTCACATTCAACTTAAGTGGCGCCGAATGAGTTGCGTGCGACACTCCTCAATTTTATGCAGATTTTTTTTGCGGAAATGAAAATATAAGAATCAACATAAAATCGTTTTCGATTCGCAGGAAGAGGACGTGGGGAAGACACCAATATTCTTGCTAGTCCCAAAAGCTGAAGCAGGTATTGCAGAAATTTTGCTCGTAATTGACTGGCTGATGTGGGCTAAACAGGCCTTGGATTAGCACAGATTTGTTGGCCAAAACTAGAAGTGTAATCCTCGCTATGTCCCCGAGGGAGCCTGCCGGGACAGTTGGCGTTAACTGAGTGGTTTTAAATTCCTCACTACACCGATTGCACAGGTTCGAGGAGAAGAAGCGGAGGATTCTCACAGAAAACTTTTTTCGGTCCTTCTTTTCACAGCCTCTCGGTCCAAAACACGTCTTCTATAAAAAAAAAATATCCTTCCTGGTCTACAGCATACTTCACATTCGAGAATTTTTCTGTCACCTGCAACGCATTTTGAACAGAGTAAGTGCAGTTTGCGCTGTAAAAGAATATGTTAATTGTTATTTAAGAGGATATAGTTCAGTACTCGCTAAGGGTAAACAGGCATAGCTGTTTTTCCTTATTTGGAAAGTATGGAATTACATTTTAATGCTGCTCTTTCTACTCTCAGCAGTGGACTATTTGACATTGAATGTAAAGCAAGGTTTTGGGATTTCCTCGTTCTTAGATCGCTCAGCGAGCATTACACAATACGCAGAAGCAGCGAAAGCTCGTTTGCAAAATGTATTTAAGACTGTTATGGAGCGTAGCTTTTCTGCTATCGCTGGCGTCCGGTTAGATGACACTGGCAGCATTAGTATAACCATTTTTTAAGGCTCAATTCTGCACTACAGTTTACGTGGATGCAGCAATGCAGATTCCTTAACAATTTGTACTCAGGACGTGCAGCTCTACAAAACGGAGTATAATTTCTGTACACAATTTTAACTATTTATTCCATGTTCATTTCGAGCCTATTGTAGAGCAGCTGCCAAGGTCGAGAATAAAACATCGCGCCTTAATATCATGAAGAGAATACTATGGCAGAGAAGACAGGGCTCAAGGTCCTCACTTCAGTGAGGTTCGAAGGTACACGAGATCTCCTCATCCCTCTTCATGTGTATAAAAGATGTGACAGTATACTTCTACATAGAGCAGAAGCTACCATGGAAGTTTCTCTATGTAGTAGGAGAGAAAGAAGCAGAAATTGAGTTTTTTAGTGCACCCCTGTGCTCTCACTCACGGGTGGTGTCGTAGTGGACTCCATTGAACGTGGCGAAGCATGGTATGGATGAGGTATGCGCCGCTGGGGTCCGCGGCCAGCATGACAGGCCGTCCCAAGTTGGCAGACAGCTCAGCATCGGCTCCAAGCTCGATTCTGCGAGTACACAATGCACAAGCGATGAAATCCAACACCAAACTCTATTCTGCGGGTTCACAGTGCGGACGCAATAAAATCATTACGCTGGACAAAAAAATGTGCAGGTGACCGCACGAACTTATGCGTCAATTCTGCGTCAGCAGCGTTGGTTGCACAATTTGCAGCCAGGTTGATCACATTCCTATTTGCGTCCTCGAAATTGTTTTCGTAGTCGCTTTCTCGTTGGCTTGCTGCATGCACTCCTCGTGGATGCAACCATCCGGAGGTTTGAATGTGTGGAAGCGTTCTGCAAAGTGGAGCTACTTGACGAGAGATTCATTTGCATTGGTGCGTGTCCGGAACTGCACCCAGCGGATGGTGCTCTGGGCGAAGGGTTGCTGGAAGTTCCCCGCTCCTGTCCGCGACCGGCGCTGATGTGCCCACACACGTTCACGAGGCCTTTTTTGGAATATCCTTATAGTCCTCAAGCAATAAAAAGGGCTAGAATACATCTGTGAGCTGTTATATTTGAATAGAGCCTAACCGGTGCGAAATTTCATTCATAGAGGTTTGAAATGTGTCTTTTTGTCCGGACAAAAGTACGCATACTCTACGTGCAATTGCCCTATCTGAATACGCGCAAACGAGGTGATACAAGCGCATTTCAGCCTCTATTAACCAATTCGTGTCCCAAACGACCAGATGAAATATGAGGAATAACAGAGCATATCATGGAACTGAAGAAAAAATGAGCTTGAAGCCATTGAGTGAAGGCAAAGAAGTGCACATGATGTGAACGGGCGACAGCGTGAGGAAGTAGAAGACGATCGAAAGCGGTTTCGAATTGGAACGATGCATTTTATGAGGCCAACGACAACACCAGCTGTAGTCGACTAGTTATGACAGTTACGACTGCAGAGATCGAGGCCACAGGGCGGAGAAGTAATACCCGATACGGCTTGTTATTCCTGCCGACGAGGCTGCGTGCGTGGCATGAGTGACCGCTCCCCACAGTTCGGGATTCGACACAAAGGCATGGGCACGGTGGAGGTACCTCAGGATGGTTACACTCAGCGCGTCGGACTACCTCGGCGTGGGTGAATACGTGGAATCTTACAGGACAGAACTTTGTCCCTTTCCACGAGTGGAACTTGAACTATTTGCTAGAAAAATTCTGCAGGCGAAATTGTTAAAGTCTGTACCTGGTCACCTAGATCTTTCATGTTAACTTTCCACTCTTACCACGGTCGGAAGGTATCCACCCATCAGCTCGAGGACGGTAACGTCAAAAGCTCAAAATTAGATTTTCACAAGTAGTCAAGTGTCAATCAGCGCAGAAAGTTTTGCGAGTTCCTTCTGCAGAGGACACGCACAATGTGATGTCAGCTGGAGTCAACACTGTCGATGAGCGCTGAGCAGAGAAGGAAAAAAAATCAGGAAGTTACGCACACGAGTGTCCATCGTTACTTCTAAATATTTAATTCAACTCTCCTCATGTCAGAAGCACTAAGTGAAATGAATGTGTGGAAAATGTTTTTTTTTTTTTGCGGCACAAAACCAAATGACAAAAATCTGGATGTATAAGGGTCACCGGAAGTGAACGTTCGCAGGCCGTTCTGACTTAGAATTCACAGCGTTTCACATGATGTTTTGCAGAAGACAGCTGTCACCAGTTTAGCATTCGAAATTGAAAAACCAAAAGAAATGGAGTTTACATAAAAAAAAGCAACGCGGTTGTAGACGTGAGATTTCAGTGGGAACCGAGGGAGGTGTCCAAAGTTTAAAACAGGGGTTAGAATGTTCGTTGAGAGAAGCGAAAAGGTTTCCAGAAGTTATTGTAAACAGTTTCAAGAAGCAGATAAAGAATACTCATTCCATGTGCCCGGCCACGTTTCATGAAGCGCAGTTCTAAAAGGGGAAGCTCAGCACGCCAGTAAATAAGGCGCGTTGAAAAAGTCCAGCCGTGCGTCAACTTCCGCCTTCGTTAGCGAGACCGCTCACGCGTTCTGCTTAAACCCGGCAAATGAACTGAACCAAACCGGTGCGGCGGGGCCTAATGATGCGGATCCCAGCCCCCAAAACAACTTCTTCGACGACAAAATCAGTTTGACTGAAAAGACGGAATGCTAACTCACCGAAAGTGCGTGTTGAAGCCGTATCATCCATAGCAGTCATCAAACAAGACGGCTGAACATTGTTGAAGTGAAAAGATGTGCCAGAGACTGCACGACGGGCAGATATGCTGCTTTTAGAAAGAAGGGAGTTGCGTAAAAGCACCAGGCAACCGGCAGACTAGGCATGGCCATATGGTTAAAGCAGTTCTGCTGAAATCGCTTCTTTTATTTTGTTCCATGATTTCGAATACATTTCTATTGGTGGTTAGAAAAGGATAGTCGCAAATATAATGCTCTATATTCCGTATCGTAATGCGTAGGAATTTTAACCTTTCACAGCGACGACAGCCCAGATTTTCTTTGTGTATTACGACCGACAAGCCTTCGCTCTGCCGCAGAGCAAACCAGGCTGATCTGTTATGTCCGAAAAAGTATACAAGGGGTGTCGCGTATCAATAGCGAGCAAGTTAAGGAAGGCGGGTACAACTTATCCGCAGGAAGCTGAACCGCTTTATGCTGGACACATGAGCGAACAAGTAGTCTTCAATGTATCAACAAATAAATGCAATGGGGAAATCAGATATATATCAATCCGAAAATATGAAGGAAAATTCTGAGTATATATACTAGTGGACAAAATAAATGAAAGGAGTATTTTTGCAAAACGCATCCTTTGTTTGCTCGTTTGTAGGCTATAGCAGAGAAAACCCTATTAGAGCTTCTCTCTGCCACTAGTTGATTCACGCCAGTCCATGTGCACAAAACAGCTTTAGATTCCTCCGGCTAACATAGCTCTCGTGTGCAGGAGAGGTCAGATGTGATTGGGGGAAGCAGTGTATAGATGGGGAGGGAGGGAGGAGAGGCCGAAGGGTCCAGAACGAGGTCAGTTGCTTCGTTGTTGAGGGCACCCATGCCACATAGGCAAGCTATCTACTGGCAAACAAGTGCAAATAAAGATGCGTTTCTGAGGCATGTATATAAGGCTGCCTACTCAGATGTTGCCCGTGTACTAATAAAAATATACGAGAAGTTACAGCCGTTTGCGCCTCCACGAGGTATACGGCCTCAGTTACAAAATATCACAAAGACTGTGTAATTGAATTCAAGCAGGTGAGAAACGCTTCAAAAGCCGTACGCGACTATACCGACCTTCAATAGTGTGACAAGCCAAGGCAACTCCCATCATCGGATGGTGAAAATACACCATGTGAAATGCGCCTTAGCCGGCCTAACTTTCTGTCAGCACGTATCACATAAAACTATCACCTTGGCCAAATGAATCAAAATATTAGAAGTAGAAGAATTCAGAGACACAGGACAAATGCCTATACCCAATCCGTTTAAACATCTGCCACATCTTTCCATACACCGTTGCCCTGTAAAATAATAATTGCTTTCGGTGGTGATGACCTTGCCTCCTTTTCTGCCTGAAATGCTTGTGCGAACAGCGACCGCTCGCGAGTAATCAATCGGCTTGTTTCATCGAGCGATCAGAGATGGGTGTTTAAACGCGAAGGAACGACTCATGCTTCACTAGTAACTTCAAGCTTACGTTTGTCACCGAGACGACAGTATTATTAACTGCAAGTTACAGTCTGACAGTCCCCTCAAAGGCAATTAAATGCGAATTTCTCTGCGGTGTAAATAGGCAAAATAACGACATGCAGTTCCTCCCTGATTCTAGAGGGTATGTACAGCGAACCGTTACCGAGTTGAATTTGTTAATTTTCTTTGCTCAAAGCTACTGGCACCCAGGCTTAACTCTGTCACGGGAGAGCGACCAGATTTTTCTCCAGTGATTAAAACCGTGCGCAGGTATTTCTAGGATGTTTGGCAACGTCGAAGGTACTATAGGCGCCTTACCTCGAAATATTATCGTTACCTTTAAAGCACGCCCTGCCGAAAGCAGCTATAATTCGTTATCATTGCCGACCGACGAGTGCAGGTGATTCTTTCATCATCGAGTTGTTCTTCATGTACTTGCGCAAGTGCGCATATTAAAAAACTAAACTTACGCACCAGATTACCTCTGAGAGAGTGCTGCTCTCGTCGCCACCGGGTGACAATATTTACTTGCGAATGAAAAGCCTAATATTACATTGCTTCACTTACAGCAGTGAAGTCGCCGGATAAAAGTTACTCGAGATTAATAATAATAACAATAATAATAATAATAATAATAATAATAATAATAATAATAATAATAATAATAATAATAATAATAATAATTTGTTTTGGGAGAAAGGAAAAGCGCAGTATCTGTCTCATATATCGTTGGACACCTGAACCGCGTCCTAAGAGAAGGGATAGAGGAGAGAGTGAAAGAAGAAAGGAAGAACAAGGTGCCGTAGTGGGCGGCTCCGGAATAGTTTCGACCACCTGGGGATCTTTAACGTGCACTGACATCGCACGTTAAAGATCCCCAGGTGGTAGAAATTATTCCGCAGCCTCCAAATTCGACATTGGTTTTTTTATGAAAGGAAAATGGCGCAGTAACTACCCCACGTACCTCGGTGCACAGCCGAACCACGCAGTAAGGAAGATGTAAAGGAGGGAGAAAAAGAAAAATGGAAAGAAGAGGTGCCGTAGTGGAGGGCTTCGGAATAATTTCGACCACCAGTGTTTTTTTAACGTCCACTGACATCGCACAGCACTCGGGCGCCTTCTGTGTTCCGCCTCCATGGAAAGGCGGAAATACGTGGCACAGCCCTTGAAACTAAGGAATGGGTTTGGAGTATACGGAAGCCTCAGAAACATTTTGCCTCTAACATTTTCTAGCCGCATCTTCTTATTACCACTTATTACCAAAGATGGTGGCGTACACAAAACGCACCGACCACGCCAAGCAAGCCTTCCTACCCTGGATTCGGCTATCGTCCACATCGTATGCTTGCGGGAGCCCGCGGCGGACGTTGTAAAATAGAGAGAGGTCTGTGGTGCTAGGGCAAAAAATGCTCCTGCTCCGCCTATTATTGAGTGTCTAGAGGCAAAGTCGAGATGCGTTTTCTCTGTGAACGCGATCTGGATATCTCCTTTGTTTGGCGCCAAAATCATCACAGTATCCGATAGAAGACGCCAAATACATCGACGAACGGGCCCTCGTGTCCACACAAAGCTACTCCGCGTTTGAACATGGTTCGGTCGCTACTGGCAGTACTCAAATCACGAGCTCTAAGGAAGGGGGTCTGAATGTCTGGCCAGGAACTCCTGTCTAGAAGAGCTGTAGTTTGTTATTCAACTCGAAATGGAAGTTTTCGTTACGCGCAGAGGTAAAAAAGAGCGCTTTTATATTGAGCGTAGATAGAGTTAATGAAAAAAAATGGGCCGCCGCGAAGGCTCAGTGGTTATGGTGCTCGCCTGCTGACCCGAAAGACGCGGGTTCGATCCAGGCTCCAGCGTTCGAATTTAGATGGAGGCGAAATTCTAGAGGCCCGTGTGCTGTGCGATGACAGTGCACGTTAAACAACACCAGGTAGTCGAAATTTCCGGACACCTAAACTACGGCCTCCATCATAGCCTGAGATGCTTTGGGACGTTAAACCCCCATAAACTAAGCTAACTAAACTGAAAAAAAAAAGAATGCTTACAGCATTTTTTGAAGGTACATATCCCAGCTGACAGCATTGCTTAAAATATTTTCGAACAGCTCCTTTTCTTTAGGCAGCACTCTCTCTCTTTAGGACAATTAAGAAAGGTATAGAGACCTATTGCTCTGGAGAAACAATAAAATGCGTATTCTTTTCAAACCTCACATTCTACGCTATTCCAAAAAACAAACCTGATCCTAGGTGTATTTGCTCAGTTCTGCCAACAGCACGCGTTCAACTTCGGGACATATTACTTCACTATATATATATATATATATATATATATATATATATATATATATATATATATATATATATATATATATATATATATATATATATATATATATATATATATATATATATATATATATATATATACTTATGAAAGCGCCTATCTTTGTATTTGTGCATTTTGTTTGTGTGTTTTGTTTGCACGTTTGCTTTCGTACGCCTGTGGTTGCCGCGCTGCCCATGTCCCCCGCACCGTCTTCCTCTCCGTTTCTCTCGTTTCGCGATCTCCTCCTTTGGCAGTCCTTCCTTACTAGTTCCCCTCCCTCTCTTTTTCTCTTTTCTTTCTATTTTTTTGCTTCCTCCCCCAATATTGTCCCTGTCTGCTCCCCGCACACTCATTTTTTTTTGTTTAATTTTTTCAACTGTTGTTGCTATTTGCTTGTTACACTCTTTTCTCCTTCCTCGGCAGCTCACAAACTTAAAACATCTATCCGACGCGATACCGCGCTACAGTCCTGAACGAGACCGCACCGCGGTCGAAACGTTGATAAATGAATGTGTCTCTGTAGAAGTGCCCACTTCTGTTAAACCTATATATGGTATAGGTTTAGGGGGGTTTTACGTCCCAAAGCGACTCAGGCTATGAGGGACGCCATATGTATGTGTATATATATATATATATATATATATATATATATATATATATATATATATATATGTGTGTGTGTGTGTGTGTGTGTGTGTGTGTGTGTGTGTGTGTGTGTGTGTGTGTGTGTGTGTGTGTGTGTGTGTGTGTGTGTGTGTGTGTGTGTGTGTGTGTGTGTGTGTGTGTGTGTGTGTGTGTGTGTGTGTGTGTGTGTGTAAGGACGTTCCGCTTTTGTGTGGATACTCGTAATGAACTCTGGTCGCGTTAAATTTGATCCAGTTTTATTGCACCTTTCTCGAAGAAGTTGTAAAGACCAAGGCTGCTCACGCTCGAAACGCTACTACTGCGTATGTGTATTCATTATTTAAACACGAAAACACAAGCATGTGCGTTGGAAAAGCAGAAACAATTTGCTCCATCTCCATCCAAACTGCTTTGAAAGCAGTAAGGTCGTAACCAGTTCCAGCAACCACTTTCCATTTAGCCAGGGTTATATAGAGAGAAGGCGTTTGTGCCGCTTCATATTCTTGCCTTCACATATAGACCACCCCAGAATGGCGGCTTGTGGCCACATTTGTGATATGTGTTATATTTTATTAAGTATGAATAAGGAGACCGTGCCACAAGAGAGACGCTAGGTATATTGTTCTCTGGTTTTCGAGTTTTTCGTGAAAGATACAGAAACGACCAGTCAATAACTGCCCCTCATAGAATGCGCAGTTCATTAAATCTATAGGGTGTTTCACCTAAGACTTTACACAATAAAAAAAGGCTTTTTGACTGAGAAGAGCGCTTTTCCAGGCATAGCGTTGTCAGTGATGTAGTACATCATTATACAGCTAAGACGACATAAAGCGGGCTGGTTAACTAATATTGAACAGTTAACTTGTACCTATTACTAGTATGCTCTTTAATTATTGAGAGGCGTGCAGCCTACCGTATGTCATAGCCATAACATTTTTCAGAATTTCGAAACCTTGGTTACCCTGGGCGCGGGGGGCCAACAAATTTAGCTATTTCGACAAATAACGTGCACTGCAGAGGCGGCTTTGCCTGCAAGCTTCTTGAAACGCATGTATTTCGGCGCGATGTAGCCAAAACTTGTTGGGCCACAGCGCCGAAGGTAACCGCGTTTTCGAACTTCTAAAAACTGATAACTAAAATAATTACGGTAGACTATGCACCTCTCAATAATTAAAGAGGCTAACAGTAATATTTCAGAAGTTAACTATTCAATATTTGTTGACCAGCCTGCTAGTAAGCACGTCTTAGCTGTATACTGATGTCCAACACCGCTGATAATGCTGTGTCAAAAAAGTGCCCTTCTGAGACAAAAAGCCCATTTTAAAAATATTTAAACATCTTAAATATTTTAAAAGTTACAATAATTTATTATTTAAAAATAAATAAACCAGATGAAACACCTGGTTTATTGAGCCCCAACGAATGTATCATGCTCCATCCTCTAAACGTGGCTGCCGTATGCATACTGACAAAAGAACAAAACATGCAAAGCATAAGGAATTCATTAGCTTCATAAACAATTTGTTTTTCACTCGGCAAATTTTTCTCTTCAAATTGTAATTTTTTTCTTCCTTTCGTCATGGTATATCAATTACTGAATAGCTGTCTTTGTGTTTAAATTTCAAGAATTGTCCAGGAAACGAAAAGTAATGATAGAGAAGAAAATATTTCGTTTTGATTTTGTGCATTATCAATGTTCTTTTAGAATTACTGAATCTCTGAGGCTTCAAACTAAGTAATGTCGAACCAGATTGTTGAGAAAAATATGCGTGTCAAAGCGATATATAGAGAGGCGCATTTGTTAGCCTGTGGGGAAAAATTTCACCGCAAGCACGGCACGCAAGTATAACATTCGTACTTTGTTTTCAATAGCGTGGCTTTTTGGGCTTATTGGTACATAGTTTCAATACACTGTAGCGCAGCAAAAGACGAGGACACAAGAGACGAGAGACGAACACCACGAGCGCTAACTTCCAAAAAATTTTATTCTTCTGAAACATCACATTTATACACAAGAAAACAGTAATCACACATGCGAACAGTATCGATTTCTTAGAAAAGCGAGCTCTTTATCTGAGAGGAGAATGGAAGGTGTGCTAACACACGAGCATCCTGACCTATTTATCTTTTCGGCTTCAATGATTTCGCGCGTTAACCTTTCTCTACTTTTTCCTATCACAAGACTTTTATCAAAGAAAGGCTTACAGGATTTTGACTTGCATGCGAGAATGTGGTCAACTAGCGATCCGCCTTGCCCGTTTCTGACGTTGCGAGCGTGTTCCATTAGTTTGTTCGGTCGCGCTCTGATAACAGCATGGTTGCATTTTCAGTGGATGTTAAGGATCTATATTACTCGCTGCCGAACGACAAGGTGCTGTGCTGTGTAGAGGAGTGCATAGATGAGTTCGGATGTGTTGCTTTCCAGAATGCGGCGGGTGTGTCGGCGAGCAGTTTTTTAGAAATTTTAGCTATTTACTTGCAGTCAACGTTCATTAACTGGGAAGGAAAACCCTACCTTCAGAAAGAAGGGATATGCATCGGGTCGTGCATAGCGCCAATTCTGAGTAATCTGTTTTTAACAAAACTTGACAAGGCTGTTTCCAGCCACCTTGACAGCTTGGACGTAATCAAGGTCTTTAGATTTGTTGATGACTTTTTTATTCTTGTTAAGTGTGACCAAGGCTCACTTGAGTCAAAGGCTCATAGCATTTTAACTACCATGAGAGAACATTTTAAACCGCTTGTTTTAACATGCGAATGGGCCATCGATAACTCCATTAGATTTTTAGATATTAACTTCACCTTTCACGCTCATCACATATGCTGGGCCTACCAGCCGCGAAGCAACAAGCCGACGCTGCCATATCACTCCGCTCATTCAAAACTGATAAAAAGAGGTATTGTCAATTTATGTTTTCGAAATGCTCTCCAGAAATCTTGTCCGCACATGATGACCGATAGTTTTCAAGAGCAGTCCAAGAGGCTTACTAATGCCGGATACCCCTCCCATGTTCAAGTTTCTGTTGCGGAAAAACTCTTTAAGAGAATGAAACCAGACAATCTATGTAATCCAAACCCAGTTCCCCATGAACGGAAAAACCTTGTTGTATTACCGTATCTACACAAGATTTCCCACAATTTAAAAAGAATTGGTCAACGAGCGAATGCGACCGTCGTGTTCTCGGCGCCGAAAAAACTTGCAACGTTGTGCAAACTGGGAAAAACCAACACCAACAAAGCGCGCGGATGCGCAACTAGGCACCAGAAGCCCTACGTCACGTGCGATGAAGGTGTTGTATATCAAATTCCCTTGTCATGCGGGAAACACTATATCGGCCAGAGGGGGGATGTCTGAACGAGCGCCTAATGGAACACGCTCGCGACGTCAGAAACGGGCAAGGCGGATCGCTAGTTGACCACATTCTCTCATGCAAGTCAAAATCCTGTAAGCCTTTCTTTGATAAAAGTGTTGTGATAGGAAAAAGTAGAGAAAGGTTAACGCGCGAAATCATTGAAGGCGAAAAGATAAATAGGTCAGGATGCTCGTGTGTTAGCACACCTTCCATTCTCCTCTCAGATAAAGAGGTCGTTTTTTAAGAAATCGATACTGTTCGCACGTGTGATTACTGTTTTCTGGTGTATAAATGTGATGCTTCAGGAGAATAAAATTTGTTGGAAGTTAGCGCTCGTGGTGTTCGTCTCTCGTCTCTTGTTTCCTCGTCTTTTGCTGCGCTACAGTGTATTGAATTTGTTTTCAAGCACAACTAAAAGTGAATTTTTTGTATATGAGGGTTGATGATCTCAACGCACTTTCCGTTTCGAAGCAGCACTAAAATCTAATCGATTTTATGCTTTCCAAGAAATGGTTTCGTTATGTGTTGCTCATAGCCATAAGCACATATAGATCTGCAAGTCACCTTGTGACATCGTAAGTTCGATGCATTTCGTTCAGCGTCAGAGGCTTATCTTATAAATAAGCAGAAAACGGAAGCTCTCAACGACTCAGTTCAACCCACATGCTCTTTCTCGGTTATTATAGAGTCTGGTATTTCTGCTTCAGCAATTCAAATGAAGAGTACTGCGTACTGTTTTAATTAATGACACGCGCGTTCCTCATCAAAATTCACTTGCGGTGCTGCCTCAGTGCACTTTCGCTCATAAGCCGTGATTATACAGCGGGAGGCAAAGTAGTCCAGCGCCTCGCTGAACTACGGGGATGCCGAAAGGCCACTGAAAAATTGAAATCCTAGCGATTGCCAAGCCAGCCGACATATTCGTTCCACTTCCCTTTCTTTCCGGATGAGGGCGCAGTGTAGTCAAACTTTTGGGGCTTGTTAGCAAAGAAACTGAAGTAAGTCAACCAGAACGGCTGCCTTGAGCCTCATCCCCAAGCTTTTCTTTGTCTTTTTTTGCTGCACTGTAGTTACCATGCGAAAGTCGGTGCCACGTCGAATGAGAAGCAACTAACGAAGAGGCGCTTTGCCATGCCAGGAGCAGGCGCATCCGCACCATCAATATTCGAGTGCTGATGTTGGGCAAGAAATCAGCAACATTGCATGCTTTAAGCCGTGCAGAAAAATTAGTTCACTTCCAGTACACGGCGGACGAGTTCGACCGATCCAGGGAAGGTCGAAAAGCGGAGCAAAATGCGAGTGTTCGCGCAAAGCCCGCCGCGCCTGTGTAGGGGCCTTTGAGGCTTCTTTGTGAAGGAAAATGGGTACAAAGACGGAGTCAGCTACAGGTGCGTTTGTCATTACGCGGCTCAGAGCGACTGAACGCATGAAGCGGTTCGCGAGAACCTCCAGCCGATGTCGCTTAATTAACCTCGCTTGCTGAGGCGTGTGTAGGGCAATCCTCGTCTCTTCCTTCAGTTTTTTTCGCAGCAGGGATGCAGAACACGTCACATAATCTTCGAGCACTCGCACCTTCCACAGCTGCTTATCTAGGCAGAGATCGTTGCTGCTTTCGAGTACTGCACACCCACACACCTAGGAAAGATACCTGGCGATGACTAAAATGCCTCTTCGAAGAATTGCTTTGCATCACAAACGCTAAAACTATGTGATTTCTGTAGCATTAGATGCGAACAAAGGCGAAAAGGTAAAATAAAAAGAGAAAATTTTAGACAAGACTTCTAGCCGAAGGAGGAATTTAAAACGCACTGACAGGCGATAATGCAATGGGATAAGGCCCATCTGCATTGGAAGGTTCGATCGCTTTTGTGTTTCGCATTTACATATTTCATTTACCGCAGCGGTGGCCTAGTGGTTGAGCATCCGCCTCGCATGAGGGAGGTGCGACGTTCGATCCCTAGTGCCGTCCGGTACCCACCGGCGATACAGTTTTGTACAAGCTTTCCCCTGGCCTGGTGCTCGGCTTATTCAGGGTGAAAAGCTTGGGAAAAGGGTCTTTGACCCCACCCTAAGAAGTCGAAAGTACGTTGTGGCATGGAGCTCCTTGGTCATAAATGCCCTTGGGCATAAAAATCCGCTATAATCATCACATTTGAACACGCCGCAAGTACTGACGCAGCGTGTTTCGATTGAATCTACTGGCGGGAAGAGATTTAAATTGAATTTCCTCGGGAAGAAATGCGCCTTTTGCTACCGCGCAGTTGTCAACATCCCGAGAAATAGAAACAGAACGGCATTTTACTCAGGCTACTAATTGGGTTGATTGTTATCACGGCTATTTGAAAAGATATTGCCCAGCGAGCAACAGTCGCCTCCGGTGTTCATATATAAAGCGTCACTGACGAACAGTTACAAAGCATAAGAAATAATCCGCAGATACTTCCGAGCAAACTAAATCCCTAGGCGAACGTTATGCACGCACGAATCACCCGGCGGTGATTGTGTGAATCTGTGGTTATTAAAAATATATGGGAAGTCTGAAGCCTCGTAACATGTCGCTTTGCTCTCTTCAACAATAGTTGATCAGAATTGACAAGCCTAGTGACGAAACCAAAGTCATGTCTTGGTTTCAGACAGAAAAGTACACAAAATATGAATTCGTCCTGAAAGGGGCTACGAACTGTGCTGCAGAAGACAGATATAGTGGCGCTTTTTTCCCCGCTTCCCTGCTATCTCTTCTTGGTCTCTAAGCGAGATATATGTATCAAACACCTTTATGTTCCCGAGTGAACACTAGAATTTTGCCCCTTCTTTGTCCAGTTTTCTTATACCGTGGCAGATAGCACGGTAGGGTCGTTTATAATCCATGAAACTGGAGACTTGCCTAAACATTAAGTTCCTTAGACGAGTTGCTCTCCAGGCGTGCTCTCCAGTGCTCTCGAGGCCACCCAGAAAATTATCTGCCAACGTCCAGTGAATTTTATTATGCGTTCTGCTTGGCGCAACCTTATAGAAACCAGGACCACGAACAAACTTCTGTTGTCTACTGCCTCCTTCACATGTCTGTCATTCGCGGTATTCGTCGTTTCTATAGCTATATTTGAATAGGCGGTTGCGTTACATTATGAATGGCTTGCTGCAAAAAAAAAACGGCGCATCCTTTCTTTTACAGCACTTCCACTCACAATAGCATATTTTTCGACGGGAGTAGGGAAGCATTTGTATAAGTATTTATTAAAGTGCTTATTTTCTTGACTCTGATATGGCAGTTTGTACAAATAATTTCAGGGAAAATTGTTCTTGAAACACCCCACACACTTCTAGAGATAGCGGAAAAAACACTTTCTTTAAAACTGTAAAATAGCAGACAGCAGGATAAGGCGCGGTGCGATGAAAAAGGGGTTGCATGGAGAAAGAACTGCGCGCATTACTGAATGAATTTATTTTTTTGCCAATGTCCAAAACATTTCGACGATTTGCCATGTAGCCCGCAGAGAATTTGGCTCGTAGTAGTGGAAACTGAGTGGTATATTTAGTAAGAGCTATACTGCAAAAATACTTCTGGAGCGAGTTATCATGTTTCTGTGAAGTCCGAAGAGCTGGAACACTTTATTCGAGGACCGTTCTCTGTAGCCTGTGTCGAAAGTTTTGCCCAGCGAGGCCCCAAAGATGAATTCAGAATGATGGCAAAAGACTAAAAAAGATGAATGTAGCATGCACGATGACTTATAAAGGCAGCTATCAAGCGCATGAAGCCTAAGCAAAAAAATAAAGAAGAAAATTTCCTCCGCATCAGTGTGCTTAAACTTTACGCACATGCACGCCTTTAAACCTAGCCGAGCAGACAACAGTCAGCAGTGCAGTCACGCTTTTAAAACATAGTAGCTAGCGCGAAAAGAAAAAAAAATAGCTCTTCTAATGGGCGCGCAAATACCTTCGCGCTAGACAAGAATTTCAAAGCGTTTCGCTTCACTGGGCGAAAAGTGCACGCGAACTTTGCGTACAATATATGTTAGATCAATTAACGCAAGGCGCCCTTTGCGGGTGACAGCAGCGTTCTTATGCTCACTGGGTCTATGCGAAGCGAATCGTAAGCGTACATCGCTTCTATGCTTTGTTGTATATGTAAAAAAAAAGGTGAGTAATCAGTAAATGCTATTGCACCCCCCCCCTCCTCCCCAGTCAAACTTCATGCAAAAAAGGCTCTCTAACGTGGGTATACTACTCATTTTTTCCAAAAGGGAGGCGCCATGCCTGCAATGTTGGCGGCAACGAACTTCTTTCAAGTAAACTCGTTTGCTGATAGAGGAATGTCTAGCATGACACTGATTTAAGGAGATAATATTCTATATGAGTAAGCATCGCCAGATCTTGTAGACACGTATTCAAATTAATAAGCCGTTGTTGGTAACCAAAAAACAAGCATCGAATTAATCAGTAAGGGTGTAACAAAGATAAATGAATCACCAGTTTTCCTGAGATATACCGGGTGTTTAAGCGAAGAATTTCAAAAATGGACTTTTTTGTGCAAAATTGTGGTTTTGGCGGTATTGTATTACCAATTTTCGCGGACCCCAGAGAACCGCTTAATCGTCTTAAGAAGTAAGCTAGTTAAATAATTTTTATTAAGCAATTGTTCAACTAATAGAGGTAGGCGCGTAGTTACAATTAGATTGTAGCCGGTGGTTCTCGGTTTTTTCGACTAGTAACGTGCACTGGAAAGGTAGCTTTGCCTGCATGTATTCGAAAGCGCACGTATTTTCGCACGATGCAGCCAGTTTTTGCAGAGCCACAGCTGAGAGGGTAATCGCGTTTTCGAAATTCTAAAACTGATATGGCTATTGCTAACCACCGGCTAAAAATTTCTAAATGCAACTAGGCAGCTAAATCCATTAGTTAAAAGTTATTTGTTGAAAATTAGTTAACCAGCTTACTACATAAGGCGACACACTGGTTATCTGGTTTCCGCCAACATTAGTAATAGTATGCCACATATCCAACTCTTTTAACCCAAAAAGCCTAGTTTAAAAAATTTTTGGTTGTGTTCGCTGAAACAGCCGGTATATCTTGAGCTGCACTGAAGGAAACGCGTGTTTGAAATTCTTTTCTCCACTATTTTTTTCATATCAAGACATTCTCTTCAGTCTCCCCTCGCTCGGCAGCAGCCGCGTTTGGCCAGAAGAAGCCACTCTCTATGTTTAGGTAACTATTCAGCGCAGCGCTATTTTATACAGACCAATACCGCACCGAGACAAATGCACCAAGTAACAGGATTGTATTAGTGCGTTTCTGACGTTTTCGGTTATCGTTATATGTCAGTCACGAGTGAACTCGAGTTCTGATCACCGAGGAAAGCATGGCAGCTTCTGCACACAAAGAGAATTTAATTGTTTACATCCTATATGGAGCCCTACTGGGTGTCCACGCGTAATTGCGCTAACGCCTGCAAATGTTTACTGTAGATTAAACCGTGAGCAGATATTAAGATACGGGGTATTTTTTTTTCTTTCTCATTTATTGGGCGCACAGCGTTAGTCACCGTTCAGAGCCGTGTGCTATGCCCTTTCGAACGTTTATTTTTTCTTTCAACTAAAGCTCCACTTCTCGCTTATAAACCTTGAAGGTCATGTTACGGAGGAGATGTGACCATGAGACGGCCTGAATTAATAAATAAAACAGAATTTTTTTATGTGCGTACGTATCGAACCGAGGCCACCGGCATGAGAGGCGGGGACGCTTCCACTACGCCACAACAGTTTTTTTTTTCTTCTACTGCCTGACTTTGGCAAAAATGGAACTAAAACAAAAATCAGAATAAAATCAAGCACACTATATGCACTTACTAGACAACGTACACATTGCGGATTCGAAAAACAAACAGCCAAATCCTGGCTTTGTCCAACTAGAAGTCACGCATCAGCACAAGCGCCTAAATTCTTGAGAGCCAGTGAGGAGGTTCCGCGGCCGATTTTTGGACTACGACAAACAAATTCATGCAATCGTGAAAATAAATCTAAGCCGGTCTGACTGTGTATTTGTCACAGTTTTCGACTCTTAGAAGTGAATGAAGGCTCGTTTAGTGAATGCACAAATGTCGATGAAACGTATCTTCGAGATACGTACTGAGGCGTGCATGATTAATTTAATTACGAGCATGTAAATTACAGATATCTTGATTAAGCAAGTAGCGAAGTACGCTTCCGGTAAATTTCCTTCGCAACAAGTTAGCGCAACATAGGAAGACAACGAGAGAGGCAAGACAAGACGGCGTCATCCTATGCGCATCTCTCGTGCTTGTTCTTTGTTGCGCTAACGTGTTAGCCCCAAAAAAATGCGCCAACTAACCAAGCAAAAAACTTTGCTTGGGAATAAAGGGAGAAGTATGCACTATTTTTCTGCACAACTTGCTTCTGTGGCCAAAAAAAGGGTAGCGATATCGACGGATTGAACTAGTTTTGCAGCTGCACGTTTTCCCACAATCCGAACGTCACACAATTTTTAGCCACTCCGTGAGCGCTAAGGTAGGAAATGGGGATTCTTGCCAATGTGCTGTCTTAATTAAATGAAGGAGTGGCGCCTTTTCAATCGACCAGTACATTGAGTTGATGCCTACAAGCATTAAGGTGTACATTAACAGCCTCGAATGCGCAGCAGTTACACAGTAAACTACACATTTAAACGTGTCGACGCCATCCTACCCCAGTCCACTGAGCAGAGTGGTTGAAACCACCGGCAACGCTCATATAACTGATTTGACCAAACTGTTTGAAGCGGATGGAACAGGAGAAATCTGACTCTCATGAGTAAAGACGTGTACAGCGACGAGTATTTTGGTAACGGTTTCATAACGGTGAACGCAGCATAACAGAATGAGCATAATAGGCAGCAAATGCCGGCAAGAGTGCCGTAATTTGGGCTTGTTGATTTACGACCATGCTCGAAAAAGCTCCAATTACGGCCGAAGAAAAGACGCAGTCGATGGGTGAAAGGGGGTTGTGAAAAAGTATATTCAGAGAGCTGTAGTACAACTACTATTTCAGCGACTTCGTTCACCCTATCCTGGGAAAAAAAAAACATGTGATATAGATATGTGCGTCCTCTTCCACACAATGTTTCAGCTTTACGACTCCTGTGTTCGCGCTCAAGTATACTGTCGGTCTTTGACGAGAATTAACCACTTCTGAGCGCCTGTACGTGTTTCCTCTTGTTCCTATCACTAGGTAAAAAGGGTGTTCAAGCAAAAAGTGTGAGAAAAACAAAGATTAAGTACCTCTCACATTATTCGAAGCGTTAGCGGCGCGGCCTGTTTCCATAAAGCGAGGGCCCCACCTAACGGGAACACCTGAGCGCGGAGGGCCAGCTACAGGTGCCTCACATAGACAGCGTGAGCATACGGTGTGTCAGTGCCCAGATTCTTCGACCGTGCGGCAGCTGCGTCACGCGTCCTCATCTTTCTCTGGAGGAATAGCAGAACAAACGGCTCTCAAATGTCTCCGATAAGTGCGGTGGACCGGTACATAACTACCTGAGGTACTAATAAGTGAAGGCTTCCATGTTCTAAGCTGCACACTTTTTTATCCTAGCGACGTAAAGCTGAACTTTATTCTTCGACCGAAACAACTCAGTTAAAATGAAACTGCAGGATACAAACAATATTAAATAAGTCGAGTGCATCAGAATGGGTCAGAAGTTACGTAAAGCCATAACACAGCCAGATATTTTCTCATGCATAATCCCTTCTACCTCTGTTGGGCGTTCGCCTTTGGTCCGGAAGGCCTAATGCAGAATGATCAGCAGTGTCGGAAAGCTGCAACTTACAACGAAAAGCTTACTGCTCCACTAGTGTATTCGGCTGCCTGAAAGCAGTTTTCCTGAGAGCCACTTCTGGCTCTTAGTGAAAGGTAGTTGTACTTTTGTCCTTAGCAGTGGACGACATAAAAACGAAACCTGGCGGAGAGCCTTCAAACCCCACATGACGGGGTCCACGGAAGCAATAACTGGAAGGGACAATTAAGCTTCACCTTAAGGGCATGACGCGATAGCGTAATGGTTTAATCCCAATATATGAAGAGGGTGCTTCTCTACTTTGCATTTTTACGGCCTTCGGAGTCCTCATAGAAATCCTGTTGCAATGGTGCAGCGGTTAAGCGATGCGGCACTTCCCTGCATTGACAGATGCTGCCAGCGGTGAGCCTTGAGTGGCTCAGGTTGTTCGTCCCGAGCGACCTATAATTAATTTCACAGCAGGCAGGTTGCTGCCTATCCGGTGGGCAGGTTCTGATGAGGCAGCAAGGTCACGTAACCTATGTGTCCCAACTGCCTCCTAGGCTGCTCTCTGAGGAGCACCTGCCAGAGCCTTGCCCGCGGTTTTTCTTTCACAACGTCGAGAGCGGATATTCTGGAGAATTGGGCCTTTAACGCAATCGCGTTAAAATCTACAGTAATAAGTATTTCTCTTCTAGCAGGCAGACAATATGGCAGCGCCCACGGAGCCCTTATTGCAAAGGTGTAGAGCACCTTTGCAATAAGGGCTCCCTGGGCGCTGCCATATTGCTCACTGGACTGCCCTGAGCACCTCGCGCTAACACGGTGGAAGTGGCGATGGAACCGGTTTCGGACAGTCCACCACTCCCCTTTCCATAACTCCCTCGCCCGATTCAAAAGTGTATATGAAGACACAAAATTTCTCCCTTTCCTCTCTCCGCATTTTATCTCTCCCTCCGTTCTGCTTCCCACGTGTACGGTAGCACACTGGGCGTCGCCTTGTTAACCTCACTGCTTTTCAATTTGTCTTTCTCTCTTTCTCTTCTCACACCAAGAATTTTCTTTACCAGTTTGACGAACGGATTGAGTAAAAATAATAATAATAATTGGTTTTTGGGGGAAAGGAAATGGCGCAGTACCTGTCTCATATATCGTTGAACACCTGAACCGCGCCGTAAGGGAAGGGATAAAGGAGGGAGTGAAAGAAGAAAGGAAGAATCAAGTCCCGTAGTGGAGGGCTCCGGAATAATTTCGACCACCTGGGGATCTTTAACGTGCACTGACATCGCACAGCACACGGGCGCCTTAGCGTTTTTCCTCCATAAAAACGCAGCCGCCGCGGCGGTCGAATTTCGATGGAGGCAAAATTCTAGAGGCCCGTGTACTGTGCGATGTCAGAGAACGTTAAAGAAACCCAGGTGGCCGAAATTTCCGGAGCCCTCCACTACCGCGCCGCTCATAACCTGAGTCACTTTGGGACGTTAAACCCCCCTAGACCAAACCGAACATTTAACAGTGCACCTCTCAAACAAACATTCAAACAGTGTTGCAATGAATTACGCTGCAAGGTTCTGTATCACGCAAAGTAGCTCAGCCAGTTGGTTCATGGTGCTATGAAGAAATGTGATCGTGTAGATTATGGCGCATTTTGTAGTTTTTCTACATTTGCAAGTAACCATGTTCCCCTTTTCGTGTTACGTCCAGCCACTGCTCTAGCCTCATAGCCAACAGTATTTGTAAATAATAAAAAAGTTGCAAGCGACCAGCAGGCCACCGGCTGTTGATCATGTTGTTTTGAAGAAGCAGGCCAACTTTCTGCGGGTCCTTTTGTTATCATCTAAGCAAGCATGAACGGAGGCGGAAGGCGCGTACTTGCAGCGGTGACTAAATTCATGTGTTTTAAAATATCCCTTGTCTACCTCGCAGTCTCACGTTTCTTGTGCTGTCATGAAGTTCAACAATTTAGCGAATCTAGCCATTGAGAAACTTCGCCTGTAGTAATTTTTGGAAATGTGTTGTAACACTTCACGCTTTGATTTCTCATGAGCGAATACATACACATCACGTTACCGAACGAAACTCTTAGCGAAAAGTGTGGGCAAGCTATTAGTTCCTGCTCCTTTACTCACATACGGCCAGCAGCTGCAAGCATTAAAACCTTCAGGTCCTGTTGGTAGCGAGTACCATTGCTCATATTAGGTCAACGATAGAAAATTGAAAACTTTTAAGGGGCAGTAAATACATCTTATATATTGAGCCGGGGATGCAATGAACACTAATGTAAACACTGGGTTTACATACAAATAAATTCTATTGTTTTTGCGCAGTACGTAGAGAAGGCCTGTAAAGATAAAGCAATCATCACTAAGCGGCAAGAAATCGCAGTAATGATAAGGTGCATTTAAGTCTGAATGTTTAAGTAAAGCTTTTGTCAAAAATGAATAGGCCATCAATATTGTTGTCGGTCGTGCAATGAGACTCGTTTTGCATCGCCAGCATTCGAAACGTCGCGACATTGCGAACTGTCGTGTCCTTTACCCTCTCTAGAACGTGCGACTTCGACAGGTGAGATGATAGCAACTCTTCCTCAGCTACTCAATTATTCAGCTACTCTTACTCAGTTACTCAGCTAGTAGCAAACAGTATGGTATGTATGTTCTTGATAATGGATGTGCACCCGCAATCAAAAGCCTAAAGAACTTAAGCTTATGATTAAGAAGAGCTTATGTTGTATCAACATAAGCCTTGCATGCTGCCACAAACTCTTCTTGGAATAAGCCAAATCTCGACACCGATTTAACTGAAGTACAGTGGAAATTTCAAGTTCGGCCGTAAACCATGAAGCTATGAAAATGAGAACCAATGAGAAACAATGAAAATAAAATTGAATATATAAATAAAAGTTTAAAGTATATCAGTTAAGCATATCACGTCTTATGTTGAAAACAAAAGCTCCTCCTGTGACCATAATTTTGACCCAGAACTTTAAATTTTTTAGCAGTGCGTCCTCCCCAGAAATAAAATTGAAATTCCTTCTCCAGTGTTCAATTTTGTATGCTTATAAATGCGGTTGCATAGGCTTATTTTGAACGAAAGATGTTTTTTTTTTCGATCTGGAAGTGCTTTTAGCAGGGTGAAAAAATAACAGTTGGTTCTATGTTGTATAAAGGATTAAAACAGGCGACACACATGATGAACAAGTTTTTAAGTCAACTTTAAGATATATCAACACATCTTGGCCTAACTGCGTCCAAAAAATTGCGTAATATCTGTCCATAGCTTCTACAAGCAAAATTAGTTATGTCGATGTAGTTGCCAACCTTCTCCCCTTATTTTATTTTTGTCAGTGCAACATGGTTGTTGTTTTGTGAGTGAACAATCGATAGCAACTCGCACAGGGGTTTCCCACCCGTTTTAGTCTTCCGCTGAAAGAATTATTACGGCTTTCAAAAGTGTTTCTAAAACCTTTCAACTAGAGTTTAGAAAAGACACACTTGCCGTCTGAAAAGTATGACAGGGTTAAACTCCTTGTATTTTTCTGCCCACGGTATGTGACAGGAATGGTTCTGCTTAGTCAAAGCACCGAAGACTGCAAAGCTAACGATTTTTCCTTTGCCAGTAGGCGGCAGTTCTATAAGATGACAAGCTTTCAGCCTTTCCCTCTACATGAGATGCGCAAAAATTAAGAACAATACATTGCAATACAGCTACCACTGTTAGGCATATGGCCAGGGTAACGGTGACAAGGACAAAGCCATAAATTGGGCGAAGCTGCTGACACGAGAAAACTGTTCTGTCTGAGTATGAGCAGTCATGCCTTCCTATTTATCAAGCTTTTACAGACGGGAATAAATTTCCCGTGAATTCGCTAAGAAAACAACACAAAAGGCTGCTGGGAGGCCTTCATCCTGATTAAATATGCATGTCCTACACAGAACGCTGCTGTTGAGATTGGGAAACAGAAAAGCACGCGAACAGCAGCAGCGGCAGAGCGTTTAATGGGGCGAATTCCTCCTCCGGTGGAATTTTAATGGCTAAGGCGACCCCGGAGGCAGATTTTGCAGCGGAGCAATCTTTTTGGAAAGGAGATCACGGCTGATTTCAGCGGCGTATATGGCCCCAGTAATTTAGCGTGCACTGGTATTTTTTTAGGGGACCATTGGGAGTCAGCAACAAGAACGATCCTGCTCCTGATCAAATAAAGGCCGCTATCATGTGTAGGAACTCATGACGAGTGACCTAACAAGACTAATAAAGCTGCTTAATTACATAAAATTTAGAATATCCCGCTTGTGGGCTCAGTCGCAGCGAAGCGAAAATCGCAGACGGCGCCCAAAATCAAAGCCGCCGATCCTTGATCTTGCCGTTAGTGTCTCTAGCAAACAAAATATCAGCGGCGTTTGTGAGAATTTGCAGTAAACAGACAAGAATCTCAATCGCACCACCTTTGAATCGATATGAGAGCGAGTGCCAAGTTGACAAAAAAAAGGAAGTGGGGGTTGTAATTATTCAGTATATTATACTATCTCACTTTTAATCCTGTTCTGGTTCTTTGCAATTCTAAGCGAATTGTTGTGTTTTTACCTATATATCCAGTTTTTTTTAGTTCGTTCCTGCAATTTTGCGCTACGTCTTTAGCCCACCAGTACACTAGACTTGTCTGGATTATATCTATAGATCATGCGTTAATTTTTCTTTTACTATACCTGACAAGCATAACTTGTAAAAGGGCCACCATTACCTTCTTGATATTAGAATATCCAGGGCTTCAGTTCATCGGAATATGTAAGTTTTAAATAAAAAAAAATGTATTCTGATATTCCTATAAAGATGCACTGAAGACTACTGTATCAATTTTTTTTTCCGCGCAAAATTCGATAGTCGGGCATTTAGTGTCTTTAGCGTCGCTTATCGGGCAATTAAATATGCATTGGTGCCTCGCTGGCGGCTATGAAAACTAGGAATAATTGAACGCACCATGGACTGTTCAAATTCTATCGAGGTGAAGGCCGTCGTATGAGCATTTTTAGCTTGCAGCTTAAGGTACCAAATCTGTGTTTTGTTCATTCCCATGTAGAGAAGCAAAAGATGATGTTTACTCGTAGAACGCTTTCATTTCTCCGTTCGTTGTAGCGAAAAGAATCGCGTTTATGCGTGTGTAATGGAAAATTTCTTTTGCGAGTGCGTCAGAAACCAATGCATCGAAATTCATCACTTCCGAAAAAATCGCAAGTTTTGTGAAGCTACCTCAATCTTGGCTTCTTAAGCACTTAACTATCTCAAACTACAATCCACCGTTCTTCATAAATTTTATTACTCCCTGAAATTTTTCCATGTGATTGTCTGTGCGGCTTTCACTCCGGGAGCGTCAGTAGGGCTAAGCGCTGCCGATCCAATTTACCTGATACGTTTACTCTAGTAATAGTACGGATCCTGCTTGTCTAGGCGCTCAATGACAATCTGTGGTCCAACCTTATGCACGTCGTCCTCCAAGAAATCCAAATCATAACCGTGGAGTTGTAACACGGAGTTATGGCTACTGTCATCGGCGAAAAAGACTATAGTTTCGCTCATTCATTAAAACTTATACCCGCCATCCTCCTGCGAGGTAAAAAAGCAGCAGTTAGGAAAAGCAGTAAATGGACAGCTCACAGACACACACACTAAGCGAAAAAAAAACACCAATCATTTCTATTACATCACATTTGTGAAGGCGAAAGGGCATCAGCGGCGCTCATGTACACGAATTCAAAGCAGAACCGAACTTCCCTTTCGGTACATAAGGACACATTTGTACCCAGCCACTATTTCTGCTGCTAAAGTCCCATATGCGCTGAGGCAACCATTGCTTTTCTTTTCTCGGTAACTAAAAATTCTAACGAACGTATCCCTGCCACCGTTTAATTATTGACACACAGCAAATGTAACGAAAATACACTTATATTATCGGACGAAAGCCGCTGCTCTATGGGGTCAAAACATCCTCGTAGTCGGTGCCAATTTTACCGACCGAGACCCAATTGTCCAATAAAATCAGCTTACAAGAGTCAGATGCGCAAGCTTATTGCTTATGCACTCGGCAGTCCTTTAGTTACACCATTTTGAAATCCGGGGACATATGTTGTCCCGTGGAACTTAAAGGTCTAAGCGCAGAGGCAGCGGCTATGGCAAGATCGTCCGAGCGCCGAGGGGTCGGCAGCGTCGGCAGCAAGCCAAACTACCAGTGCGGCAGCTGTCAGCGCTGAGCCACCGCCTCATGGTTCCGTGACCTTGTTAGCAGGTGGACCGCCTGTTTTTTTCTTGCACAATGCCGAAGCCGGTTTCCCTCAGTACGGGTGCCGTAACGATATCCCGCTGTTATAGAAATCTCCGTGATTGTAGTCTCGCGACTGCTTGTTGTGGCGTTACAAAACGGGTATTGAACGAACGAAGCGTGCGCGCTTACCATCTCAATGTGAGCGGCTGACACCGCGGTTAGCATTGTCTTCTAGGCACGTAAGCACATTCGTCCGGAACATCGGAAAGGCGCGCTGTGATCTGCAATAAGTGACAGGTAGAAAATTAAACACTAATTCACAAAGACCTAATATGAGCTATCACCCAGACGAATGAAAAATTACAGAGGGCACTTAAACCCATTACGTGCTGTGAGTGCAAAAGCATACACGCGAGAGTTCGGAGGCGAGGATGGCGTAGAGGAACTTGCGCTGATGTTTGCGGTGTCGATTGCAGCGCCATAACACAGTGCCTAGCGAGAAGAGGAAGCAGTTTTGGATAGCACGATTAGTACTTTTCCGCGCCACCCTCAGGCGCTTATTGGCGTGAGCCTCCGCGCTCTGTAGAAGGCGCAAGTACTGTGCGTCATCTAACTGGGCTACGCTGAGGGAAGCTAGGCAATGAATGCTGTTAGCCAAACGCAGGTATCTAATCGCGCAGTCTGTGTTCTCGCGTTTGCAGTTTTGAGTCACCGAATGGAACAATTGCAGTGCCACCTTGGCAGCGCAGGTTCCCCTATAATGCAGCGTCCAGCGAAGGTAACTTGCTGGCGCCGACTGAATGGAAGGTGATGAAGAAGAATATACCCAAACCCTGTGCTTGATAAAGGCAGTTTAGCCCTTAAGCCATGAAGCCTAAGGAGATCAACATCATCATAGCACTAGCGCGAGGAGCATTGAGCTGAGGTTTATTTATGGTTTATGGTTTTTCGGTGGAGGCGAAACTCTAGAGGCACGTGTACTGTGCGATGCTAGTGCACGCTAAAGAACCCCAGGTGGTCGAAATTTCCAGAGCCCTTCACGACGGCGTCCGTCATAGCCTGTGTCGCTTTGGGACATTAAACCATAACCATTAAACCGAAATTTGACTGCCGCTGCCGGGATCGAGCCCGCGTCGTTCGGACCAGCAGCCAAGCGCTATAACCACTGAGCCAACGCGGCGGCTTTTGTGCTCAGGTGATGGCGGCTGTTGTGCTGAGGTCATGGCGTACTATGCTCTAACGAAGTTTCCAGCGAAAGTGACCGAGTAGTGGTATGTGGAGAATAGAGCTCTAGAGTGGTGGTAGTCATAAAGATGATCTGTTCGCGCCACCCGAATGGAGGTTGATGAAAAAGTGCTTGGCAGTTTAACGTAGTTAAACCGAGTAGCCTTGCGAAAGCAGGTGTTCATTCTTCACATTTAGGAAGACTGTTCGCACCGCCTAAAAGGTATGGCGCGATACCTTCGGGAGATTAATGCTCATATATGCAAAATATTACCTGCTTAACATTAATATATCGCGACGAGTCCCCATACCACTACTAGTGCAGTGGCGGAAAGGTTAACGGATGCGCCACTCTACTGCAAGGTGGCTATGTCTTTCACAGCCGCCGGTATGCATTGCAGGACACATGATGCTGTTCCCGAGAGACCTCTGGCGCATAAGAAAAAAAAACAAAATACTTGCTTGCCCCGAAAACAAAATACTAGCGCCTGTCTCGTGCCTTCCTTTTCTGTGTGCTGTGTTTTTGTGCGCTTCATCTACTCAAGCTATCAACCAACTTGCCCAAGAACTTGTTCTACTGAAATCATACTTACTCAAAAGTGCGTTCATGCTAATACAACAATATCGAAACCCGGCGCGATAGCTAGGAAGTATAGCACGTGGCACGTTGTCCAGCGTTTATGCCGTACTACTCTATTGCTGAAGCCTGAGAAAGGTGATCTGTTCGCGCTGCCCGAATGGAAGTTGATGCAGACGACGATGCTCAAAACCAGTTCAAACCCTGGCCAATCCTCCACTGTGGGCATGCGCCATCGTATTTGACGCAACAACAACAATAAGAGACTGGCAGTTTAGTGCTCGGCGTATTGTGCTACGTAGATTGAGTGCTGCTTTAATGCAGTGGCCAGCGAAGGTGATCAGTTGGCGCCACTCGAATGAAGAGAGAGATAGAGAGAATGAACATTTATTTGTATAAAGGCGACCAAAGCGGAATATGGGTGGAGTCCTCGACCCAAGACTCCAGTGGCTTCCGCAGATGCTTTGGCGATGGCGACTAGCGCCTCCTGGTCTTCCAGGGTGCCGCTGGCCAGCGTCACCTCCCACTGCTCCAGCGCCGCGTTGTGCGGCTTTAGGTGGTTCGGTTTACGTCAGCATGTCCATGTAATGTGCGTGAATGTGGGAGTTTCGCAACACCAAGGACATATATCTGCGTATAATGTTCGGTGAATGCGCTATATTGTTGGAGATTGGGGAAAGTAAGTGTTTAAATGCGTCTTAGATGGTAGGAGTCCTTCAGGAAAAATTTCTAATGTGGCGTGGGTTGAGAAGCCTATTTAGGCGCAGGGTCTTTAGGTCGGTTGAAAAATGGGTTGAGAAGGGGTAAAGAGTAGTCAATATGCCCCGCTCAGTTAGTATAATCTAGAGCTAGGGCATCCGCCCTAATACTGCAATCGAGACCTGTATGTCGTGGGATCCAGGTGATGACATGATCATACTGGAGATGGCCGCCCAGTATGCGGAGAGCCGTGCGCGGGGAACGTCTACTCGTGTAGGCTATAATATTGGCGGCTTGGGAGTCTAAATGTGTGGGTGCCGTGGCGTTGGGTGTCGCTCATTTTGATGATGATGGCTATTGCAATGGCTCCTGCGGCCGCTGGATATGGCGCAGTGAAGAGAGCTCCAATGTAAGGGGTGTTTGCGTGATTGACAGCAGCGCAATCATATCTGTGCGGCTGTGCAAAGGAAGTCCCATCCGCATACAGAGCCGAGATGTCCTGGCCATATTGTCTTCGGAGGCTGCCAGGACGGGCCCGATGGCGCGGGGCCTGTGACTTGTGGCTCATGAGGCGAGGGAGAGGGTTCACGTGAAGGCATCAACGGACCGCATTCGGAAGAGCTCCGGTCAGGGCCATGGCCCTGGTGGCTTGCGGGTCGCCTATACCTGAAAGGTTGGCCCTAACCGCCGATGTGGTGAATAGAGGAATTTGTTGGGAGTTCAGAACATCCTCCTGGATTTCCGCAAAAGTGTTGTCAACCGCGAGTGCAAGCGGTCTAGTGTTCCAAGTGTAGCTTTCGCTACACTGGGAACGAACTTGCGATTTCACTGTGGCGGTGCTACGAGGAGGCACAGAGACAGACCTTGAGCCGTTGCCTAGAAGCCGCCGCAGCTGGGCGGAAGCCGTGCGCTCGCCACGCCATCTGGCATGACGTCACACCACGCGCATCGCCGCGGAGCCACCCTTACCCGCCCTTACCCTTACCCGCCCTTACGCGTTTATCCGCTAAACTACGTATTCAGTTCCGGTATCTATGGGAGCCACTGAAACTATCGCACACTCACTGAATACAAGAAAAACCTCTGTCGAGGCTGGGAATCGAACCAGGGCCTTTGGCAATTAATGAGGAGACGCTACCACTCCGCCACGACGGTTCATGCTTCAAAAATCAATAAAGGCGCATCTATTTGATGCACGGGTTTCATATTTAACTCTTCCGATCCAGAAGTCACCGCGCTTTTGCTACGTATATCCTGGCCTAACAGAGCTGGGCCGTTAGCAATTTTTTTAAAGAGGGTACGGATAAGGATAACTATCCTACTATCGGCGAAGCTATCACTAATATGGTATGTGAGAGCATACTGAGTTCGCCTTATGGCCAGGGCAGTGACGAGGCCGACGGTGTCCTCGCGCGTGCCCTTGCGATGTCCAGCGATACGTAGTGCCATTCTTGCGATATTGAGAACAGACGTGCGTAGAGTGACAATGGTGTGGGTGGACTTGCCGTCATTTTTGACCAAGTGGCCAAACACGCAGATGAGTGATTTTTATTCTATAGGGTGGTAAATTTCAAGCACGATTTGGCCGGCGGAACGATAGCCGGGACCGGTAATACGGATTATTTCCCATTTCTGCGGTGCACACTGCATACCGCTGGTCTTAACAAAGTGCTCGAACACAGTGATGGCTGCTTGTAGGGCGTGCTCTTTAGCGGCGAGCGATCCTCGGGTTGTCCAGACGGTGATATTATCCGCATAGATGGTATATCTGATGTAGGACGGTGTGGAGAGCTTGTGGGCGAGAGGGGCCGTGGCTATATTGAATAATAGAGGTGATAGGACAGCACCTTGTGGTGTGCCCTTGTCAGGTGTTTCGAAGGCAGACGATCTAGTAGATCTGATGCCTGTTGTGGCTGTGCGGGCGGTGAGGAAGATGAAAATGCATTGGAACATTCGGGATCCACAGTGTAACTGATTTAGACCTTCTAGGATTGCAGAGCGGGAAGCGTTGTCTAAGGCGCCCTTAATATCAAGCGTTAGAAGAATGTGCTCTCTGACGGGAGCCATCCCCGTGAGGACTTCGTGTTTGAGAAGAAGAAAGGCGTCTTGTGTACAAAAACCTGGTCGAAAGCCTTTCATAAACGGGGGGACGAGATTGTGATCTTCAATATAGTTTTTTTGGAGAAAGGAACTTGCGCAGTATCTCTCACATATCGGCGGACACCTGAACCGCACCGTGAGAGAACGAATAAAGGCTGGGAATAACAGCGCTGAGACGAGGGACAAAGAAAGAAGAAGAGAACAGGGCCGGCGCTGACTAACAACTGAACGTTTATTAGAAATAAAAAACATGCAAAATATACTCCTTTGACAACCACGGGCGCGTGCGCAGCACCAAAAGCCACAGTGATAAATCAATCACTTGAATACAGATACATTAGTTCACATTCATGAAATGTTACAGAGGGGTGCTCACGCATGTGTCAATGTTTTTATGAATATGAAACGCTTATTGATTTCCCTTGTTAGTTTATCTTTGTGTTTGCACAGGATTCTAGCTTTATTAAAAATGGGTGTACATGATTTTTCAGAAGAATCAGGTTGGTTATTCCGGAGACAGTTCCTGTAATGTAAAGCCAGATTTGACGACGGACCCCCTTTCAAAGAAGTGTTGTGGTGTCGTAGGCGGGTATTCAAGCACCTTCCTGTTTGACCTATATAGGTCTTCCCGCACGTGAACGGCACTTCATACACAACCCTGCACAAGGGACAAACCTCAGGCCATGCTTTATCTGGCACCCTCTTTTAGTTTTTCTTAGTTTTTTTTCCTCTTACCTTGCCTTTCTTCTACAATGGTACATAATTTTCCGGGCTTTTCTGGTGCAGAAAATTAAACATCAACGCCATATCTGCTGCCCACTTGCTTTAAACGGTGTGACGCTTGGTGAATGGACGGTAGAACAGCAATTTTCTTTTTATCTTTTTGTGAAGGTTCCTGAGATTCTCCCCTTTCGACCTTTTTAAGCATCTTACTGCAAGCTAGTACTAAAACATCATCTGGAAAGCCCACAATTCTTAGCCTCTGAACCTGCTGATTAAAGCTTGTGCTGATACCATGCACGCATGACTTGGCAATGGCAGCACCTAGGCAAGAAACTGCTATGCCACATTTAACTACCTTCGTATGCGCAGAACGAAAACTGAGCAAAGGCTTTTTTGATTTCTGTAGAAAGAACCAGCACACGTGATCTGGCTTCGTTGCCAATCTTATATCTAAAAATTGTAGCTCATTTTCTTGAGGTTTTTCAAAGGTGAATGGCCGTGTAAAAAGGCCAGGGAAGAGGAAAAGAAACGAAGAAAAACTAAAAGAGGCTGCCAGAAAAAGCATGACCTGAGGTTTGTCCCTTGTGCTGAAGGGGTTGTGTATGAAGTGCCGTTCACGTGCGAGAAGACCTATATAGGTCAAACAGGAAGGTGCTTGAATACCCGCCTACGAGACCACAACACTTCTTTGAAAGGGGCTCCGTCCTCAAGTCTGGCTTTACATTACAGGAACTGTCCCCGGAATAACCAACCTGATTCTTCTGAAAAATCATGTACACCCATTTTTAATAGAACTAGAATCCTGTGCAAACACAAAAATAAACTAACATGGGAAATCAGTGAAGCGTTTCATATTCATAAAAACATTGACACATTCGTGAGCACCCCCTCTGTAACAGTTCATGAATGTGGACTAATGTATCTGGATTCAAGTGATTGATTCATCACTGCGGCTTTTGGTGTTGTGCTCGCGCCCGTGGTTGTCAAAGGAGTATATGTTGCATGTTTTGTTTTAATAAACGTTCAGTTGTTAGTCAGCGCCGGCCCTGTTCTCTTCTTCTTTCTTTGTCTCTCGTCTCAGCGCTGTTATTCCCAGCCGTATGTACCAACTCGCTCAACTCTCCATTTTATTGAATGGATAAAGAAGAGACTAAGAGAAAACGGGAAGAACGCGATGCCACACTGGAGGGCTCCGGATTAATTTCTACCACCTGGGGTTTAATTTCTACAACATGGGGATCTTTAACGAACCCGACCGCGGCGGCTGCGTTTTTATGGAAGCAAAACGCTAAGGCGCCCATGAGCTGCGCGATGTCAGTGCACGTTAAAGATCCCCAGGTGCTCGAAATTATTCCGGAGTCCTCCACTATGGTACCTCTTGCTTCCTTTCTTCTTTCACTCCCTCCTTACGGCGCGGTTCCGGCGTCCAACGATATATAAGACAAATACTGCGTCATTTCCTTTCCCCCAAACCAATTCTTCTTCTTCTTCTTCTTCTTCTTCTTCTTCTTCTTATTATTATTATTATTATTATTATTATTATTATTATTATTATATTTAACGTGCACTGACATCGCACAGCATAAAGGCGCCGTAGCTTTTCGCTTCCATCGATGCGCAGCCGCCGCGGTCGGGTTCTAACTCGGGCCCTCAAAAACTAGTTTCGGTTTCATTCACACTGCCAACCTGGTAGGTTGCAGTTAAATTAATGGTTGATCTCGGAGGTTGGTCCTCCAATGAACGCTGCGGCCTATTGCTGTAGTGCCGCGCGCCTATCACAACGTTATCAGAGCTAATGCATGCAGCCCACATATCTTTCACCACCAGCACGTACCTGAAAGCGCAATGGAGGTGTCCACTGACCCAAGGAGCCAGTCATGCGCCTTTCCTCTTCTCAAAAATAGTACGTCTAGAGCGTTGTCAACGCCAGCGCCAACGAACACAAGGAACGCCGACGGCCTATAGAAACAAAGGCGAGCGCTAGTTTTCGGCGGTGGCCGCTGAGTGATGCTATGACTGTCACCTGGTTCAAGGGCACTTCAAGGTCAAACGTGCGCACACGGCGAAGGCACTACAGACGGGAGTAGTAAAGCTTTCACTCTAAAATCCAATTCCAATTCGAACCGCTGCTGTCTACGAATACTAGTGTGGAGCAGCGTCTGTGTTTTCAAATACCTCCTAGAGACTCCGAGCGTTTTGTGCTACCGGCAAGGCGTCGCGCCGAACGGGCGATGGCGTTCCGTTCAGTGGACTCCTTGGGAGCGCTGCAATACGTTGTCGCGTCCGACGAAGCTACAGATTCCTCTGTTTTTAAACATCAATTGGTTTCCCGGCCGCAGCGACCGCGTTTCGATAGAAGCGAGACGCTAAGGCGCTTGTGTGCTGTGCGATATCAGTGCACGTTAAAGATCTTGAGGTGGTCGAAATTATTTTGGAGCCCTCCACTATGGCACCTCTGTTTTCCTTTCTTCTTTCATTCCCTCCTTTATCCCTTCCCTTACGACGCGGTTCAGGTGTTCGCTGCGATGTGAGACAGATACTGCGCCATTTCCTTTCCACAAAACCAATCTTCAATTGTTTTTTATGCATTTCGAGGGTCGCCAATTGTGAGAGTTATTTGAGCTTTGTATATACTGTCTCTATGGGCAACCATCATTCTTACGATTTTTTCTCAATGTTTCGCGGCTCCTTTAACCTCATAGGACTGTGAGAACTTAACACCATACATATCTACTAGAACTGTGTCTGCTGCTCACGAGTAAGGAATCATTATTACGCCGCCCCTTTATCTCTAATTGTTCTTGAGCCACGAAAGAGCTTCTGCTATTCTGATACAGCGCACTTAAGCAGTTTGCCTGTGTTGCAAGATAAATTACGCATGTGCAGTAAGTAAACGAACAGCCGCGAATCGGTGTCATTGTTCGTAATGAGGCTGTGATTGAGAAGAATGGTGGCAAGCATATCATTCGTTGCGGTCCGAGCAACAAAAAAGCAAACAATCATCATCCACACACACACACACACACACACACGCACGCACGCACGCACGCACACACCCACACTGAAGCGGCGCAGGGCGGAGGTGTGAGGCGGTAATTATATATATATATATATATATATATATATATATATATATATATATATATATATATATATATATATATATATATATATATATATATATATATATATATATATATATATATTGATACGGGAATAAAAGAAGAGGCGGAGAGCGAGCGCGAGCGGCGAGCGCGCGGCTCTAGCACGAGGGAGATAGAACGAGAAAGCTTGGCCGCCGCCGGTCGTGCTTCGCCGGCTCTCCTCCGTACTGCTGCTATATTTCTCTGGGCGGGCCCGTGGCCACCCCGTGGCATCCCACACCGTAACATTTTGGTGTCAGAAGTGGGATCATGCCGCTCACCCGCTCCCAGAATCAAGCACCCGACGTGCCAGACGACAGGAGTCCACCACCAGCCGATAGCGCCGACGACGCGGCGGCCGGCGCCGCTAGACCTAGGCGCTCGGAGAGGCTCGGCTCTTCGCAGCAGCCGGACGCCGGTGTTGAGCGCCTCCTGGATACAGTCACCCAACGGATGGACGCATGGGAGGCCCGTCTGACTTCCCAGGCTGGGGAGATGGAAGCTCTCCGGCGCGAACTCCGTCGCCTGGTGCCAGCCGAGCCGAGCACAGGTCAGGTGCCTTTGGGCGTCCCCGCCGCCGCTGTTTACGGCTCTGCCGTCGCTGGGCCTGCGGTCGTGGCCGCCAATGGCGTGCTCGGCGCGGGTGCGTCCTCGCCGCAGTGTTCGTTGGACGTTGTGAAATTGCCCACATTTGACGGCACCATCTCGTGGGATGCTTACCGCATCCAGCTGGACGGTATTGCGGCGGCGAGAGGCTGGGACGAGCAAATGAAGGCATGGATGCTCGTTGCAAAACTGAGGGGCCGCGCCACCGAGCTGCTGCAGAACGTGCCGCCCGACCAGCTGGGCTCTTACACTGTTCTGGCGGGCCTCCTCGCCGACCACTATGGTGCCTCAGGTCAACCCCGTGTGCAGTACCACCGCCTGCGAGCCCGCCGTCAAGAGCCCGGGGAGACGTACCAGGACCTCGCCGCCGCCATTGAGCGCCTGGCTCTGCAGTCGCTGCCGGGAGCGCCTCAGAACGCCGTGGCCCTGGTCGGCACCGAGGCGTTTGTCGACGCCATCCGACTCCCCGAGGTGCAGCGCTTGGTCCGCTCTGGCCGTCCTGATTCCGTCCGCGCCGCCATGGCGCTCGCCATCGAGGCGGAATTGACTTTGCTGGCCACGCGGGGGTCGCCACCGTCTGCCGAGCGCAGCGTCCGGGTGCAGGCTCCTCGGTCCGCAGCCCCAACTGCGGCCTCTATCCGACGCCTGCGTAACGACGTCCGCATGACCTGCTTCCGCTGCGGCCTGCGGGGACACTACGCGAGGGACTGTGCCGGCCCTCCAACGTCGGGACCTCCAACGTCCGTCGCCACACTCCTTCGTTCTCCGCGTCCCCTCCTTTCGTCGGCTCCGATTACCACTGATGCTCCTTACGTGCTCGTCGACGTCGCCCTGCTTGACCGGCACGTAAAGGCCTTGGTTGACACTGGAGCGGCTGTCAATGTACTGCACAAATCGTTTGTTGCTAACGCGCCCCACCTGCTTCTGCCAGCCGCCAAAACCCGGCTCTTAGCTTTTAACGGCACCCCTGTGGAGCAAGTCGGACGTGTCGTCGTCAACCTGACAGCACTCGGAAATACCATCTCCACCGAGTTTGTTGTCGCAGACAGCCCTATTTGGCCAGTGGTCCTCGGGTGCAGGTGGTGCCAGCAAGCCGGAGTCGTCCTTAATTTTACTAGAACCAAACCACGGGCGAGCCGAACTCTCTGTGGGCCGGGCTGGCTTAGCCGGGTTTCCAGCCTCGGTGTCGCCCTGTGGTAGTCCCTGGTGTCGGCGACCAAGCGTGCCTCAGCATCTCTGCGTGACCTCGCGACGAAGTGGCCGTGTCGAGTCAAGCCGTTCGACGTCACTACCGTGACTGTGGCGTCCGCCGTGACCCTGCCACCGGGTGCGGCAACGTGGGTGTATGCCAAGCTTGACAGTCCGGTCACAGCAGACGTGCTGTTCGAACCCATCCGGTGTTCAGCTCCAGCCCGTCAGATGACCTCCCCTCGAAGCCTTCTGCCTGTGCTCAAAGGAGAGGCCCACGTATTTATACTCAACATCAGCAGCGTACCTCTCGCGCTGACTCCCGGCACGCAATTGGGTACAGCCTCAGTTTTGGACCCCGGGTCACCAGTGGCGTCTCTGCAACCTGAAGCCCCGCCTCGCCACCCTCCAGCGCCGGCGATCCTATCAGGGGAAGAATTTAACTTTGGACCCAGCCTGACCTGCGCGGAGCTCGCCTCTCTGAAGACCTTGCTGCTCGAGCATCGCAGTTGCCTTGCTCTCAGCGCCGGTGAACTCGGGTGCACTTCCTGGGCTCAACACCGGATCAACACCGAAAACCGCGGGCCCGTTCATCACCAACCTCGCCGTGTAGCGCCAGCCGAACGGAGAGTCATCCAGCAGCACGTGTGCGACATGCTTGACCAGGGAATCACTGCCCCTTCTTGTAGCCCTTGGTCCTCCCCTGTCGTCCTTGTGCGCAAGAAAGATGGAACACTCCGCTTCTGCGTTGATTATCGGAAGCTAAATGCTATTACTAATTGCGACGTGTACCCGCTGCCTCGCCTCGACGATGCGCTTGACCGCCTGAAGGGGTCCCGTTATTTTTCCACGCTAGATCTGCTCTCGGGCTACTGGCAGGTGCCTGTTCACCCCGATGATGCGGAAAAGACGGCTTTCGTGACTCCCGACGGCCTTTGCCAGTTCAACCGTATGCCCTTCGGTCTCTCGAACGCTCCAGCCACCTTCCAGCGTCTCATGGACCGAGTCTTAGGCCATTTGAAGTGGACTATGGCGTTGGTCTACCTGGATGACGTAATTGTCTACGCGGCTACATTTGAAGAACACCAGAGACGCCTCAAACTCGTCCTCGAAGTCCTTACCTCTGCTAGGCTTCGCTTAAAACCAAAAAAATGTTTCTTCGGTTTCGCGGAGGTGACGTAGTTGGGTCACGTTGTGAGCCGGCATGGCATCCGTCTCGACCCTGAAAAGCTAAAAGCGCTTACAGCTTACGAAGCTCCCACCACCGCCAAGGAGCTCAAAAGTTTCCTTGGATTTGCTTCGTATTTCTGTCGTTTCATTCCGGACTTTGCCAAGCGCAGCGCTCCATTGACCGCCCTGCTGAAGAAGAATGCACCGTGGAGTTGGACGCAGGCCCAACAGCTCGCGTTTCTTGACGTCAAGCACGCCCTCCTCGAGCCTCCTACATTGGCCCATTACGACGAATCGGCCCCCATCGTTCTCCACACCACAAAGTCCTAGCTTATGCCAGCCGCCAGCTTTCCGACGTTGAGCGCCGCCGCCACTCTTCAGAACTCGAGTGCCTCGCCGTTGTCTGGGCCGTCGAGAAGTTCCGTCCCTACCTGTACGGTCGTCACTTCACCATAGTCACGGACAATAGCGCTCTCACTTGGCTGCAGTCCGCCAAACATTTGAATGCCAAGATTGCACGCTGGTCCCGGCAACTTCAAGAGTACAATTTCACAATAGTGCATCGGCGTGGCTCTGCCCATCAAGATGCCTATTTCCTTTCTCGCCACCCTTGTTCCGTGACGGCTTTGACGGACCTGAGGACTGCACAAACGCAAGATCCCGCCATTGCTGCCATAATCCACTCCCTTGGCACCGCCGCCGGCGCAGGCCTCAGCCAACTACGCCGGGTCTATCGAATGAAGGACGACCTCTTGTGTCATGTGAAGCGGCTCCGTGGTCGACCACCCGTCTGGTTGCCAGCTGTGCCGGCAACACTGCGGCCGCAAATCTTGCGCGGCTTACACGACGCTCCCACGGCTGGTCACCTTGGTCGCGGCAAGACCTACGCACGAGTGTCGGAGCGGTTTTGGTGGCCTAATATGTCCAGAGATGTCAAGGAACACGTGGCGTCCTGCCAGACATGCCAGTACAGAAAACCGTCCACAGGTGTACCCAAGCCACCCCCGCAGGCTTTTACGCCACCAAGTTCACCTTTCGAGCTGGTTGGACTGGATCATTTGGGCCCGTTTCCGAAAACGCGTGCCGGCAACCGGTATGTTCTGGTTGCGATCGACTACTTCTCCAAGTGGGTCGAAGCACTGCCCGTTCCAGACACGTCGTCCGCTCATGCCGTCGCGTTTGTGGAACAGCATCTCGTTCTTCGGCACGGTGTTCCCCGGCGCCTCATCACGGACCGTGGGAGCTGCTTTATGTCCCATGAATTCGAGCGAGCCCTCCGCTCCTTCGGCATTGCGCATTCCACTACATCCGTCAATCATCCGCAGTGCAATGGCCTCGTGGAGCGGGTTAACCGTACCCTCACGGATATACTCGCATCCTACGTCGCTCCGTCCCACACAAGCTGGGATCGTTTTGTTTCTGCTGCAGCTTTTGCAGTCAACACTGCAGCGCAAGAAACAACGCATGTGACGCCGTTCTCAGTCGTCTATGGCAGAACGCCCTCCATACCTCTCGACGCGCACTTGGGCCTTCCCCATCCTACTGCGTCACCATTTGAATCTGCTCAACGACTTCATTCCGCCCGCCTCGACGCCCAGCGCAACCTCCTCACGGCTCACGCGCGTGTGCAAGCGGCCAACGCGGCAGCACCACCACATCCCCCCTTCCGGCCCGGTGACTTGGTCCTCGTTCGCCGCACCATCCGTGCGACTGGCCGTGCCGCAAAGCTCTTGCCCCGATACCGCGGCCCTTACCGTGTCGTTGCCCGACTCGGCCCCGTGACATACCGCCTCGAAGACCTGCCAGAGCATCGAATATGCGGTGTGCACCACATTTTCCCAGAACATGTTTCAAACATGAAGCGATATGTCTACGGCGCCTGCGGTGACCCCGACTTAGCTACCGGGTCCTCATCAGTGCCGTCGTCGCCTGCTGGCTACATGCCTTCCCCACGCAATGCAGTCCCATAAACGGATCGCCGCTCAATATGCATAAAACTCCCTGCAGTTAGCCTAACCGGTGTGGGACCTTCTTCGGCGACTGCAGACACCTTCGCCCAGCTCACACACTTCGAATTCAACGAAGAGTGTGACCGTTTCCTATCTGCGAGCCCACATTGTATCGCCCCAGGAAACCCTGCATCAAAGCACGGCCTGACTTCTCCGCCCGCCCCCCCCCCCCCCCCCCCCCCCCCCGGTGGAAAGGTGATACGGGAATAAAAGAAGAGGCGGACGGGAATAAAAGAAGAGGCGGAGAGCGAGCGCGAGCGGCGAGCGCGCGGCTCTAGCACGAGGGAGATAGAACGAGAAAGCTTGGCCGCCGCCGGTCGTGCTTCGCCGGCTCTCCTCCGTACTGCTGCTATATTTCTCTGGGCGGGCCCGTGGCCACTCCGTGGCATCCCACACCGTAACAATATATATATATATATATATATATATATATATATATATATATATATATATATATATATATATATATATTATATATATATATATATATATATATATATATATATATATATATATATATATATATATATATATATATATATATATATATATATATATATATATATATATATATATATATATATATATATATATATATATATATATATATACGTGTATATATATATATACACATTATGCAGTTGGGCAGGGCGGTGCTGTGTGGCAGGGGGCCCGCAGCCATACGCCTTCAAATCGCAGGATAACACATGTCGTCCCGTTGTTCAGTTTCCCGTCGCATAATAATGCGAACAATTTCTTCCAGGCTTCCTGCATCGCTGCATGCTGCATATCTAGTCAATAGGAGTTATTCGAGGTTGCATAAATTGCAGCAAGGGCAGCTTTAACAAGTAAACCGAAATGATAGAGCGGTTTGGAGGCGACACCCACTTGACATGTCATGCAGATTGAACTAATAGCTTTCAATAGCGCTCACGTCTTCCGTTGTCAAATAAAGAGCTATCCGGGCGGACGTGTCACACGAGTCGCTTTATGGGCATGGGCGCGACAGCCACCTCCTGCTGCTTTTCCGTTTTTACTAAATGTGCATTGCTGAGTGCCCGATATGTTACGCAGACTAAAAAAGCTATGTTCAAAGTGCGCTTCCATGACTGCTCACAAAATGACGTCCCCGGAGGGCAGAACTTAGAGGCTGACTTGATAAACTTTTCTTGTAAGCAAGGAGATGGCGCATACACTCAGATTTTGCATAAAAAGTAAGCCGTTAGAGAGCAAGCAAGGTTTGCCGCTTACGCGCTGTAGTGAGTAGGGAGCAGCTGCTGCGTTGACATGGATGCACGCAATTTACGGCGACAGCGGGCAATTTTCTCCTGCCGTCATTCTACGGAGGTCGTGTCTGGCATCTGTTCGCGGCGCTGACGGCAGCAAGGGCGGAGCGGTGATGCCGCATTGTTTTGTCGAAAACGCCCTCGATGCACACGACGTGCGTCTTTCACTCAGTTGCACCGAGTCGACACAGACACACTATACTAAGCTTCAGCACACGCTCTTTAATATTCTACCTTGCAACTTCTGGTTTAATATACCTGTCTCCAGAAAATACGAGGCAAGGTTGCTACTAGGGTGCTAAGGGGGAAAATCGACGAAATCTGCAATGACCGGAATGATTTCTTTCACTATACAACAGGTGTGAGATAAATATCAGGACGCCCCGCTTCCAACCCACTTCAGCGTGATATCTTCAACCGTTCTGTTGACAGCGCCCGCCAGCCGCGCCGCCGCAAGCAGCTTCTTGACATGTTGCACCATTTCCGTTCCTCGTTCAAACGCCGCCAACTTCCTCGGGCCGGACGACTACTGTCTCTCACCACATCGAGGCCGGCTCTCACCAGCCTCTCCACCAACGTCCGTACCGTATGTCACCAAAGAAGGCCGTGTTATCCCCGCACAAGTCGACGACATACTCCACCCCTATATTGTTCAGGAGTCCAGCAGTCCGTGCTCGACCCCTGTTGTCCTTGTGAAGAATTCGCTTCGTGCCGAAGATAATTGACGATGCACTAGACTTTTTCAAAGCGCAGTATTCTTCTCCTCTCTTGAATTAGGCTCAGGGTATTGGCAGGTTCCCACGCTGCGGCAGATCTGGCGAAGACCACCTTCGTCACCCTGGAAGGACTGGCTCTACGAATTCAACGGTATGCCATTCGGCCTGTGTTACCTGGACGAAGTCGCCACCTTCTCCCTGATTTTACCAACCACCTCAGTCGTCTCCGCCAGGCCTTGACCTGCCTTACGTGCGGCGGCCTCCAACACAACCTGAAAAAAAATGTCACTTCGGCGCCCGCAAGCTCATCATCCTCGGTCACGCCTTGCGCAAAGATGGAGTTCTACCGGATCCTTACAAGCTGCGAGCCGTTGTTAACTTCCCGAAACGGACTGCCCTCAAAAAACTGCGCTGCTTCGTTCACCTCTGCTCCTACTTTGGTCACTTCGTCCGAAATTTGACTAGAATCATAGCCCCCTTGATTGGCCCCATTAACCTCTCTTCTTGGACACAGGCCTGCGAGGACGGCTTCGAGACCCTCTGGAACATTTCGACTTTACCGCCCATACTGCGTCATTGAGATCCCGATGCTCCTGCAGAACTACACACCGATGCCAGCGGTGTCCGCCTCGGTGCCGTCCTCGCCGAGCGCAAGCCTGGCTTTTCCCAATACGTGGTCGCCTCAGCCAGCCGTGCTCTTACTAAAGCAGAGTCCAGCTACTCCGAAATTGGAAAAGAGTGTTTGGCAATCGTCTGGGCGATAACGAAGTTCCGCCTTCACTTCTAGTGCCGCCTCTTTGACGTCGTTACCCGTCGCCGTGCCCTTTGCAGCCTCGCTTCTCTCAAGGATCCGTCGAGACGTCTCGGCCGTTGGGTCAAATATGACATCCGTGTCGTGCACCACTCATGCCGCTAGCATTCTGACGCAGACGCCCTTTCTTGATCGCCGGTGCCGTCACCTTTAATTACTGTTCCCGCGCCTGGTCCTTCAACTGACCGCCCTCACCAACTCGGATATGCTCTCCGAGCAGCGCCGCGATCCTTAGATTTCTGCGCTGCTCAATATGCTCTGCACCCCTTCCATGGTCCAACACCCTCGGGCCCTCCGTCACCAAGCTTGTCATTTCTCTATACGGGACTTCTCTACCGCCGCAACTAAACATCGTGCGGCAGAAAATCGCTACTTGTCGTCCTATAGCATCTCCGCGCAGAAATTTGTGCCCGCCATCACGCTGACCCCGCAAAGTTCTTGTGTTGGCGTCCTCAAAGCCGATCATCGGCTTCGTCAGCGCTTTTACTGGTGTGGTATGTAAAGTTTTCAGGCGAACGCCTTTAATGGCTCATCGTTGTCTGACCGTGCGTTCGCGAAATCTGTCACACATTGCTGTCAATCAAATGACATCGACTCCATAAGAAAAAAATCTTTGGGCACGACGGGACTCGAACCACAATCCTTCCGTTCTGCAGCTGAGCGTGCTAACCACTGCGATACTTTCTGCCAACGCATTTGTAGTTTTCTTTGCAGGGACACTTTACTTTCCGTTTTTTTTTATTGTCCCATAATAATTTTTTTCTAGCGTAAGGAAAGCCCTTTAAACGTAGTGGCAGGGGCAGGGACACTCTATTTTTCATTATTTTTTACAGTCCCACAAATATTTTTGTCTACCGTACGGACGCTGGAGAGTGTGTGTGTACTTAATCGCCATCTTAACCGCACGTCGGTGACACAAGCAGCAACACCGCGCTAAAGGTCTTCGCCTCACCGCACTCTAGGTCAACAAAGGTGTCCCTCCTGAATATCTGTCCGTCGTTACCTTCGTTTGGGCACCGCTTCTCAGCAACGGAACGCATCACCTTGTCGCTCGGCCGACCCGGTGCAGCCTTATGCCTTGCTCGCCCCTTCTACCCCATCGGCATCGACCTTTATGGCCCGCTTTCATGCACTTCCGCCGGTAAGCGATGGGTAATTGTCGTCGTCGACTACCAAACGCTTTATGCGGAGACAGCCGCATTTACCGCGGCGACGGCCACTGAAGTCGCGGTCTTTATTCTCCACCACTTCATCCTCGATCACGGCGCACCTCAGGAGCGCCTGAGTGACGGAGGCTGTGTCTTTTTATCCGAGGTTGTTCAAGAGATTATCTCAGCATGCACATCTGTTCACCGTGCGACTACAGCTTACCACCCGCAAACAAACAGCCTCACAAAACGATTCAACCGCAGTTTGGGTGACATGCTCGCAATGCAGATTACGTTAGACCATTCGAACTGGGATCAGGTACTCCAGTTTGTCACTTTTGCGTATAATGCAGCTCATCAAGCGACGACAGCTTCCTCACCCTTCTTCCTCTTATACGTCCATGAACCATCGTCTACACTTAATACGATTTTACAGTACCGTCCTGATCCTTCTGAGTACACACCCAGCTCAGACAACGCTGAAAAAGCTGAGTGCCGTTAGCTGGCCGGCAACTTCACTTCGGACACCCAAGCTTACCGCAAACACCTCCACAACAATACCATGCCTGGTCCGATGTTCCCCGCTGACTCCCTTCTTTGTCTTTGAATTCCTGCAGACAGCAAATTTTCGACCAAGTACCATGGCCCTTAGCTAATCCTTCAGCTCATATCTCTCTTCAAATACCTCATTGAGCCTGTTACGCCTTCCTCGGACCACCGCCGCCAAGTCACGAGGTTCTGGACCTTAGCCGCCTCAAGCCGTGCTATAACCTTCTGGTCGTCCCTTCGCCCTAATTCGCCAGGATGGCTACTCCTTCCCGCAGTAGGGGTCATTGTAAGAAGATGTGGACGACTCAGCACTACCGCGCTTCGTCGTCATCGCTGGTGGCAGCAGCTTCAGACTCGCGCTGAAGCTGCTGCTTCCGGCTGGCTGTCCTGATGCGACCTGACTACTGCCTGCGTTGGTCACCGTGTCCCATCAATAAATGCACTCTTTCAGGTATTACCGGATCCTTTAAGTGTATTTCGCTTGCACCTTGACATAATGGCAGTACGCTACGCTTCCAGATACCCTTAGTTTTTTGGTATGCTGAAAGTACCGCAGGAACACAATGGAAAAGAATGAAAGACAAAAGGCCAAACGTTTGCTTTGTCGAATTTATTTTATTGCCTCAGAGCATAATAGCTGATATAATGAAGTCAAGGAGTGAACGGTTATATGGTCCTTTCGTCCAAGTGGTACATGAATTCGGATTGTTCGGCGTGAAACCCACTGCCGCCAGGCGCTGAATTCTCGTCGGCTTCAGCACCAGGCAAATCGACAGCAGGTGGTGAATTTCGGCCTCAGTCGCTGTTATTGCAGACTGTACACCCCGGGCGGGGATATAAACCTTGAAATTGCGGCCACTTTCGTGTGACGGCTGGAGCTACGGCAGCGCTAACTCGTATCCTCCGAAGCGCAATCTCCTGTGCAGAGGTAAGACGGCGGGGGAGGCTCACCACACACGGAGGGATTAGTGCACGTGGCTGAACCGGAGGTGTTCCTATCTTGTTGAAAGGACACAGATGTCAGCCAGAGTGGTGACTCGAGGCAAAGACGAGGTCGGTGTCTAAAGACGGGTTGCAGAATCTGCACGGCTTTGTGAGCTCAGGTCATGTGGAACGCACTCAATACGGATTTGCTGCGGGGTGCGTGCCGCTAGATGATGGATGCCTTGGCAAATTTCTGTAGTGTGACTGACTCGTCGTAGTAGGCGTGTGACGTGAAGGGCGACGGTGCAAATGTCAATGCGGGCGGCAGATAGCATATGAACGGAGACCACAGAGCAAAGTGCGTCTAAAACCACAAGCATCTCTGCACAGAAGACGGGGGTTCTGGGAAGCGAAACCTGGACGTTTGGCTCAGGGCAGGCTTGCAGGGGCAGTAAACTGCCCTTGCTGTTTCGCAGGCTTGGATGCTTGAGTAAACGTACATAAAGATGGAGCCATGCTACAGATTGGCTTCCTGTTCTGTAATTCGGTTGCGAAGCGAAGACGCCGCGAGGGTAGATGATGGCCGACGTAGATCAGTTGGCTTGATGTCTCTTAGCTGCACAAATGCTACGGAGGGAGAACTGACGGGGGCGGCTGTAGAGTGGAGTGCGATGAAGCATGTGCCTTGAGTTCACACGTTTTGTCTGTAAGGTTAGGCTTAAGCTAGCGAGCATCACGTCCTTGCAGCACCTGTTCATCGAGTGTATTCAGCAGCGCATGTTCTTGGAGCGCGACGATTAGGGTGATGCGGCGAAGGAAAATGATGACTCTCATTGCCTTCCGATTAAAAGTCTCAAGGCGATCCCATTGAGCTCTCTTCAAATTCCGGAATTGGCCTTGTTAAACACAGCGTGGTTGCACAACCGCCAGCACGAACTGCCGTGCAACATGCGCCGCCTGTTTAAGAGCAATGCGTCAAATCAGACCCAACACCTGATTCGCTTGCTTTTTAGCACGAAAAAGCCAAGGAATCCTTGTTCCTGACTCGTGTATTGTCAAGCCCAAGATCTTTACGGTCGAAGTTTCTTGAAATGAAGTTTGCGTATAACTTGAGACGAATTTGTGTTGCAGTGAGTTTACGGCGCCCCCAGCGGTTGGTGAGTGACAGTACGTAGCAACTGAAGCGTGTGGCCTTGCGGATGGACAGCACGCCAACTGAACGTCGGCGTCGGTGGTTCAGTTCAGATTCTACTTCCGGCCACCGAGCGTGACGGACGTGTGATGACGGGCTCCGTAGGAGCGGCTTCAGCGGCCATGTCTGGCCGCGGTAACAGGTTTACTGATGAGGAAAATGCTTATCAGGTTGTTCTGACAGGATTGCCTACAGGGCGTTTTGTTGTAATTGCAGTTTTTTTGCACGCCGATATCAGAGCCCGCCCGTACCGGGTCGAAGATTTCCAGGATGCCCTAGCTAAGCACGCGCTGCTCCCCGGTGTTGTCGCCCCGGGGGCGTATCGTATGAGCCACGTCTGGGCAGTCACTCTCAAGGATTCCGAAGCCGTAACGAAGATGTTGAGCGTCGGTGAAATGCTTGTGAAAGAAAGCCGCTGCCTGGTTATTGACCCGACAAATCACGATGTGCGACTGAAGCTACACTGGCTGCTGCACAACATACCGGACGAAGACGTACGTGCTGCCTTGCGCCGTACGGGAATGTCACGGAAATCGCTCGAGAGCGTTGGCGAGTGCGGGGTGTGCTAGAAAAGGGCTCGACAACGAGGCTCGTCACACTGAAATTGAAAGCAAGAGTTGAGCTCGATGACTTGCCGCACCAGCTGAACGTTAGCGGTGAGTTGGCGCTGGTCGTCATACCAGGCCGGCCCCCTTTATGCCTACGCTGTCGCGATACGGGCCACATCCGAAAAGAGTGTCGAGTCCCACGTTGCGGAGCCTGCCGACGGTTCGGGCATGAAGACGGCCAATGTGCCCGCACTTATGCGAGCATTGCTGGCACCGGGACCAGTGAAGACACGGCTGAGCTGCTAATAAACGAGGCGGATGCGGAGGACGCGGCCCGTGAAACTGTGCAGCCAGCGACACGGGACGGACCTACGTTGACGCGCCTGACGAAGCAAGGGGCGACGACGTCAGCCGCAGTTGCGGTGGACGCGCCAGTGCAGAGTGACCTTCCAACGGAACCCGTGAGCACGCAAAAGGAAGCGACGGGAGCTGTTGCTGAAAATCCCGATAACGTGGCACCAGACAACAGCGAGGCCATGGATTCCAGCCAGGAGGCTGCCGGCCTCATAGCTGGGAAGCGCTCCCACGAGGAAAGAAAGCCTCGGTGAAAAGCCACAGGTAGGCGCTGCCGCTGACGAGCCACCGTCGAAATCCCCGGGAAATCGGCGCTCGTCTTTGAAACCACGGCCCAACCTTGCGGCCGAGACACGGCAGGCGGGGAAGCCGCCTCCCTAGCGCAGCAATGTGTTTGTGTAAGTGTGTTCGTGTTTTCCGCGGTTGTGGTTGGAAGTACCAAGCAGAGGTAGTGCCAAGGTCTAGAACGGCCGGCGAAGGACTGCCTAGCGGTTTTCCCGGTGCCTGCAAACGGACTAATGGATTGGCGACGCAGCGAAGAGCACACTGTGAGTCTAGAAGTGTTTCGTCCGTTATGGTGGGCACTGTACGTCATATGTTAGCTATTCCTCACGCATGGCGATGAAACTTGACACAGCTTTGCGCATAGCAACATTGAACGTGAGGGGTCTTGGTGCTCGTAGGCGCCAATGCCAACTTAATCGTATTCTTGCTGACAATGCGCTGGACATTGCAGCTGTACAGGAGACGAAGATTGAAAGTGAGGAGTTTACTGAGCGTATGGTGTCCACATTTAGTGCGTTCTTTAGTGTCTGTGTTTGCCATTCTGTTAACAACTCTGGTGGGTGCGCCCTTTTTCTGCGCAATAATTTAGGCATCAGTGTGGAGTCGATTTTTTCTTGTCCAAGTAGACACCTTCTTGTAGTTGACTTTTCTTTTTCGAAGTTATTCTGGCGATTTATATGCGTGTATTCATCTAACGTTGACTATGAACGACAAGAATATGCAACGACAAGAATATGAACGACAAGGATGAACGACAAGAGATATGCAAAAGATATAAGGGATGTGAAAAGTCAGCTTGAAAGACTTGACAGTGAAAGGTATAAAGCAGCAGTTATACGCCCAAGGGCACAAAAACTGTGGGCCGGTGAAACGCCGACAAAGCGAGCCTTAACAGATGAAATGCGGTACGCTAGACAGAAAGAAATCGGGCAGATAAGAAATGGTGCTGAAATTTCATGTGATGCCAATGTAATCCAGCAGTCATTTCAAAAGTACTTCAACGACCTTCTTGGCCAAGTAAGAGAGATTGGTGATGCTTTCTCTTCAGACTTTTTGTCGTTCATGCCAAGACTTGAGGATGATGTAAAGGAGAACCTTGAGGTACCCATAACTGAGAATTAAATAGAATCTGCAATTGACGACTTACAGACCGGTAAAGCTCCAAGACCTGATGGGCTGGGCGCCGAGTTTTACAAAATATTTAAGCCCATAGTCGCTCAGTTACTGCTAAGAGTGCTGGATGAGGCGTATTGACGTGAGCAAGTACCGCTGTCATTCACCACATCGCACATTGTGTTGATCCCAAAATCAGATGACCCAGAGAAGCGGAATAATGGCGCAGATCAAGTGACAGGACAGCAGGAGAGTATACACACACACAAGCGTGTTTCTACTCTCCTGCTGTCCTGTCACTTGATCTGCGCCATTATTCCGTTAAGCATGTCTGACCAACTTGCCCAATCCTTTACGCCAGAGAAGCGTTTGTTGCTGGGGTCCTATCGTCCGATAAGCCTCACCAACTTTGACTACAAAATATTCATGAAGGTCCTAGCTAGGAGATCCCAGAGCGTAATATCCAAATTGGTTGGACCGCACCAGACTTGCGTAATTAAAGGACGCAGCATTGCCACGAATGTACACGTCGCACGTACTGTATTGGAATGCTGTGATGCGATGGGGGACCGCATTGCTGTGATGCAGCTGGATTTAGCAAAAGCCTTTGATCGCGTGTCACATGATGTACGTTTTCACATACTAGAGCACGGGAACGTTGGCCGCATTATCATAGAAGGCGTCAGAATGGCATATGCAAACTGTACCACGCGCATTATTCTAAATGGTTACTCCACAGATAGGCTGGAAGTGCGTTCGTCAGCAAGGCAGGGATGCCCGCTGTCGTCCCTTTTGTTTGTGGCATACCGAGAGCCACTATGTTTAGTAATTTCCAAAAGTGACCGCATCTCAGGCTTTCCATTGCAGTCGACACATGTCAAAGTCCTCGCTTACGCGGACGATATCGCAGTCTTCTGTTCCAATCGGCACAGTATTACTGAAGTGATCAGTATCGTTGATAAATTTTGTAAGCAAACGGGGTGTATGGTAAACTGGGACAAGAGCTCTGGATTTTGGCACAGTGACTGGGAAACGAGGCCTGATGACTTCTCCCGGCTGCGATGGTCTTGCCTGCCAACGCAATATCTCGGCGTCCCCCTTAACTATTATCGAGACCCAAGTGAAAGTTGGAACGTTCAATGCTCAAGGGCGAAGTATAAAGCAGATGCATGGCAAGGGAGGCAGTTATCAATGTTTTCACGCGCCTCCACCTGCCACCTTTTCCTTGTTTCGAAAATATTGTACATGATGAATGTTCTGTGTGCGAGTCGGGCCAACATTCAAAAGATGCATCGCGTGTTTGCTGTGTTTATTTGGGCGTCAAGCTGGGAGAGAACTAGCCGTACCAATTTGTTTCTTTTGGTTAAACGAGGAGGGCTCGGCCTCGTGCACCTATTTTTGCGCCAAGTTGTGTCGCGTTTTATCTTTCTCCGAGATCAAAGGGATCCTTTTCTGCGGACTATTATCCAAGTAAGGTTGCAGAGACTCCTCCCAGAAATCGTTGTTTCATGCTGTGAAGGTATGTGCGGTGTTGTAAATGGGTAGATGCGAGAAGTTGTACTTTCTTTTCGACTACTGTACGCGCGTTTTTCACATGAGTACTTGTGTAATGTTTCCAAAAAAGAGTTGTATAAGAATCTTGTGGAAACAATGCTGCCGATTCCCATTTATCGTTTTCCGCACCGTGGAGGCCCAGGACAAGACGTCTTAAAACGAATTAAAAGAATGCCGGTTAAACGAACCGTAAAAACATTCTTCTTTAATTTACATTGTAATACACTTCCTGTTAAGACGTGGCTGCATGAAATGGGGATTTTCGTCCCGTGGACGACCAACTGCCTACTATGCAAAAAGCCTGAAACGGTGGAGCACGTATTTCTTGCATGTTGGGACCCAATTTTCAATTGTGATGTCCTCCAACGAACCGTGTAAAAAGATTTTCTCCTGCATCCATACGGCATCAGGTTTTTGCCGATCACAAACGAAGGAAGAGTGCCTTATGATTTAATCATGCTCTTGGGCCTCCACAGCCTTTGAAGGACACAAATGCAAGTGCGACATGCCGATGTTAATGTCCGTTCAGTGCGAGAAAACTTTATTGAAAGTGTTGTGAGCCTAAGAGAAGTGTATCGTCCGCAAGCTGAACCGGCCGAATGGACCACTGTTCTGGACGACTTAGTTGTCTTGAGAAGATTTGAACCTCTCCCGTGTCAGCCAAGCAGGCTGTTGCTGTGTTTATCATTTCTACTTCTGTTTTAGCATGTAAGAATCGGCAATAAAGAAGAAAAAGAAGCGTGGCCTTGTGGTAGACCATCCACCTCGCATTCGGGAAGTGCTGGGTTCGATCCCCAGTGCCGCCGGGTACCCACTGGTTTTTAGTGGGTACAAGATTTCCCCCGGCCTGGTGCTCGGCTCTTCAGGGTGAGATGCTTGAGAAAAGAGTCTTGACCACAGTTGCTCTGACGGATCAGCGATAAGTTCCGCCGTCAACAACGTTAAATCCGCCTCGTGCGGTAGAAGCCCATTTGTGACCCTTTTTTACCGAAGCGGTGGCCTTATGGCAGAGCATTCGCCTCGCATTCGGGAGGTGCTGGGTTCGATCCCCAGTGCCGCCGGGTACTCACCGGTTTTTAATGGGTGCAAGATTTCCCCGGCCTGGTGCTCGGTTCTTCTGGGTGAGATGCTTGGGAAAAGGGTCTTGACCACAGTTGCTCTGATGGATCAGCGATAAGTTCCGCCGTCAACAACTTTAAATCCGCCTCGTGCGGTAGAAGCCCATTTGTGGCCCTGCTCACTGAAGCTTTGCTCACTGAAGGCTGAAGATCAATTGAAGAAGCATAAGCAGACGTAATATCTATGCCGGGTTGTAGGGCTGCGGCTTGAGTCAGCATGTCGTTGTGAGTGCTCCACACCGTGATGTCATTAGCGTACAATAAGAACGCAATAAGAACGTAATTTCAGACACATCATGTAGGCGCCAAGCAAGGGAGATAAAAACAATAATAAATAGTGTTGGCGAGAATACCGATTCTTGGGAAACGCCGTGAAGAGGCACAAATTATGTGACGGCCATCGGTTCTTCCTCTCGTGTATTTCAACATTCCAGCAGCATAAAAATGCTCATTCTATCCAGCAGGAACCACACAGTTGGCGTAATCGTTTACTGAGCTCTCGCTCAGCATGCACGGGGTGAGAGGGTCCATACCTAGCTGCGCAGGGTGCCCGTTACTTTCCAAAAGGCACATGATTCTCCCCAGGCTATGCTCAGCATTTTTGGGGTGAAATGCTTAAGTAGCCGTAGGGCCCCACCTTGTGCAGGCACCACCACATGGAGCAATAATGGCGCAGCTCAGTCAAAACTGCCTTGGTTCCTTTAAAATTGATAATCATCAAGATCATCATTGCCTCTTGGGAATGATTTATAATGTATCATTAACCGAATACAAACGTTATAAGGGACTTAAAACTCATTGACGTCCACCCGAGCGAAACGAAACGGCCACTAAGGAAAGCTGTACAGCTGGCTTAGAAAATTCGCAGCTAAAGAAAACTTTGTCCTGGTCCGGGGTTCAAACCTGGGATCACCGCTTCACCGGAGTAGCCTCTCTACCAAATCAGCTAACCAGGACGGCAAGGTTATAGTAGGGCGAGGGCGAATTTATCAATAACTTGAAGTGCAAACTGTGTTGGTCAAATGTTTAGGAGAATGCCACAAGGTGTAGCAGATTTTTTATAAAGGATTCAATAATCTTTGACATCCACCCGAGCGCATCCCTACGGCTACACAATACAGCTATTAGTTTTTTCAGCGACTGTGCAGTAAAAGAAAATTTTTCCTGGTTCGGGGTTCAAACCCTGGTCCACCGCTTTACGGGAGCAGTCGCTCTGCCAACTGAGCTAACCGGGACGGCAAGCTTATGGTAGGGTGAGAGCGAATTGATGAATAACTCTAAGTGAAAACTGTGTTGGTGGAATGTTTAGGGGATTTCCCAAGGTGGAATAGATTTCTTTTAAGGGACCAAATGCTGATTGACGTCCACCCGACCGCAGTCATACGACTACAAAGAAAATCTACACAGCTTTCCCAGAAACTTTGTATTTAAAGAAAAATTCTTCCTGGTCCGGTTTTCGGACCCGGGACCACCGCTTTACCAGAGCAGTCGCTCTGCCAGCTGAGCTAACCGGGACGGCAAGCTTATGGCAGGGCGAGCGAGAACTGAACAGTAACTTGAAGTAGTGTCTGTGAAGGTCAAATGTTTCGGGGTGAAGTAGATTTATTATGAAGGGCTAAATACTCATTGACATTCACCAGAGCTTAGCCATACGGCTACAAGGAAAAGGTATACAGCTTTTTCAGTAACTTCATAGCTGAAAAAAAATTCTTCCTGGTCCGAGGATTGAAGCCGGGACGACCGCTTCACCGGAGCAGCCGCTTAACCATCTGAGCTGACCGCGACGGCAAGCTCATGGTAGGGCGAGAGCGAATTGATCAATAACTCGAAGTGGGAACTGTTTTAGAGCGAAAACTCCACTCGTCCCGTAAAAAGTTGAGGTTTTGTGGCTATGAAAGTGTACCTCCAAGCGGAGGCTTGGCTCTGACGTCATGCCACGTGATCTCGCCATGCCTCGCCACAGCTGCACGCGTTGAGGAGACGCGCTTGCTGGCCGCGCAACTATCAAATTACGTCACTCTGCGTCTAGCCCTAGCTGCCCATGGTGAGCCGAGGCACTCTCACCACTTGCGGAAGTCGCGAGACGCGCCATTCGCTATATTCAATCGCGTGGCATGCGCTTGCATTCCTACAAATCCATTGATGAGCAACGTGCCGGGATTAGTCTTCGACGTTGTATCGTCGTCGTCAAGCGGAGTCTGCTGATCTTTACGATATGGAAAGGCGTCCAATTGGATAACCATGCTTAAGAGAGCTTTCGCTCGTCTTACTAGGTTAAGCAGGGCTGAACCACAGGTAGTTTTTTTGTGTTGAATTTGTGCCTCAGCTCTGCACCCGATTTCTGCTGGAAATAAATATGACAGCGCTTCTAATAAATCCTGTTAACATCTGTGATAACCGATGCACACATATGCAAATTATGCGGCGGAAAAGACCGCGCGCACACAAAAGAACAGGTAGAAAAAAGCAAGAGGGGTAAGGACATGGCCCAACTAGCATTAATTGCTTATTGCGATTAAATGACGAAATATATCCATTTGATCTTTGCGAAATGAACGCAGAGCCAAAGACGCATCAGAGAGGCATCGATAACAAAGTGCCAGTGCAGCCATTTTGTATTTACACCAACATGTTAGTCCCCTTCCATACGGCGAACTTCCCCCCGTACGCGGGATTTCGGCGGTTTCCGCAGTTCTTTTAAGGTAATCAATATAAGTATAAATAACTAGCAGCGGTTAAATTATGTGACCGAATGGTCAAGCGATACCTGTTGTTCCTTCTACTATGATTTGGCTGTTTTTTACCTCTTGACTTTACTTGTTGATTGCAGCTGCTATTTGTGTGTTTTCACTCGGGTTAAGTCAAATTGGGAGACTACCATCGTACCGAGTAGGTTAAAATTAGACTGGACATCGATTCTGGTCCAAATCGATGAAGGTCAAATTCCGGGCGTGGGGTGAGCCAAATTCTAGAAGCGAACCGAGTGAAATTTCAAGACTACCATCGTATCGAGCACATTCAAATTAGCCTCGAGATCAATTGTGGTCGAATTCGATGAAGGTCAAACTTCAGGGTTGGGTTGGGCCAAATTTGGGCGGTGGAATGGGCAGTGTTTTGGAAACGACCTGGGTCTAATTTGGAGACACCCCCGCATTGGCCCTAGTCAAAGTATGCTTAGGCATCGGAATTGTGGCTATTGCTATGAAATCGCTATGTCCGAAGGCGACTCCAGTGTCATACACGAACACCGGACTGAAACACGAGTTTTGCATTGAGTAGAGCTATCGCTAAAAAATCGCGCTACTCCTGACAAGTGAGAGTCAGGCACAGGACGTGGAATCAGCTATCAGGAGACCATTTGTACTTCCAAGCACAACGCCAACCTTTAGACCACGCCACCCCAGCAGGCGGGATAATGTGTCCTTGTTGTTCTTGGTGAGCCCGCACTTACCCTCTGCTGCTGTGCGGTCTTTCTTGAACAAAGTGTACAGGTTTGAAAGTCCAGGAAACAATTTTTGCATGCCTCGTCTGCCTACTACCACTGATTGAAGTTACCGAGAACATGCTAATTGGTAGTGTTGTTCTATCTTTTTGTTTTTGGTCCGTATGGAATATTCTGCTTCATACACGTTGTGCGAGCGTCCCTGCTTTCATTTTGAGGGCTTGATGCCGACATTTAAAGCCAGCACATGTTCGAGTATCATGCTGGTTCCTGATTTGCTACCCAGGTTGCGCAGACTTATGAGTTGTACGTTTCTATGACTTGCTGAGAGCGTTAAGAAAGAAAAAAAACAGCTGCTCTCTCCTTCACAATATTTGAATGTGTGACACTCTATGGCGGAAAGCAAAATAGTCTGTGCAGAAGAGCATAAAAATCTTTTGCAGCGTCTAAGAAGTCGTGTTCAGTAACGTGCAGTTATATACCCTGGAAAGTTCTCTATCCGTCTAACTGGTCGGCATGTTTAATATCTTCAAGTAAAATGAACGAATTGGAGGTCGTTAAAAATAATGTTTCAGGTGGCCCAGTCAGCCACCTGATAGCTCACCGCATAGCCGCCATTTATCAACGAAGCGTGATTATTTGTCTCACCGCTACCAGCTTCAAAGAAAAATTCAGGAAACTGACGAAACTTCGCGCACGGGCGGCAATGAGTCCTACTATTGTGTATTGCATTATCGTGACAATAAGAAATTTCTATCGCTGGCTTCATGTTGCGGAGACGACGTCCTCATAGTAATGCGCCTGTTATGCATCAAAGTTTGTATTTTAATAAATTTCGCGAAAATTCCCTGAGAAGCTTTTACTACAGTTTTTCATATAGATGTATCCGCAATTTGGTCCGCTCCTCCGTCCGCACCTCTTTCGAACATTTTTCTTTCGTGCGCTGCAATTTACTTTTTCCCTCTTCACTCACTCACCCACTCACTCAATCACTCACTCACACTCTCGTGACCATTACAGTGAAAAGCATTTTTTTTTCTTCGCAATGCAGAAGCCTTTGCATTTTGAAATATTTGTCAACGGAACAAGCGCTGAAGACACCAGCAGGGCCATGAAACCGAACTGCAGAGAAGCCTCCTTATTGGTAAAAAACAGCACCAAAGGAACAAGAAAGATGCATAGGGAGACGCAGAGAAGCGCTAACTCGCTACTGAGATTCCTGCATGAATGTGCGCAATTTATACCCGGCACACTAAAAAACTACACAAGCAGGCTCCCATAAGAAACTGTAGTCTTAACCCTTATTCCACGTTAGGCGAACGTGCAAAGCCAAAGACACAAATAAAATCATGCTCTTCGTAACTATTATTGGTTATTACAAGCTTACGAGCCGCTTTCTCCGAGTACAGAGCCGCGCATGGGTTATCGCATATGTCGTCACCGATGGCTGCGAGGCTTAAGAGCGAATAAATGCCATTGAAAGCCCGCTCGAATTAAATACGGCAATGAGCAGGGAGTTCCTGAAACGGTCGGATTACTTTATCAAGTCAAAGAGCTTTACTAGGAGGCGTTAGTTTGTAGAGTGTGGCGTGACGCCATCTATAGTGTGAAAGATGTGTGACGAAGGAACAAACAGGGAAGTTTTCAATAGCCGCTTCAATGTATGCCCCACAGGTGAGGCAAGCGGGCAGAAAAGCAATATGGATTCTTTTAAAAAGTTTCGAAGTTTTGTTGAAAGATGTTTTTGTTTTTTGGGTAATACCTGACAATCTGCTTATCCTTTTATTTTTTCACACTATAAGAGTGCTTTTCAGGGCTGCAAAAATTTTGCAATAACTCTCCGGAGGAAAACCCTTAATTACTGCCAAGACACAAGATAGAAAAAAATGGAAGAAAATTAGCCGTAATAATGCACTTTCCAAAACAGTTTTCCATTTGATTTCCATGCATTTTTTTATTTACGTTTTTGCGCCAGTCTTCTAAGCGCACATAAAGCAATGTGCGCTGCATTGGTGAGCATCTTATCTTTTATTGTCTCACTATCGCTGCTATGTGCTTGAGTTAAACATTTGGAATGAAGGATTCTCACTGCCTTAAAGAATATTTCTTACAAAACACATCTAATCTGCGTGGCACATGTAGCGTAATATCTAGAAAAATTGGTTTGTTGCTGCACCAAAGAAAAGATTGACTGCTGGACAGGTCAATAATCTCTATCGGGAACAGCTTAGCGCGTGGCAATGCCGCTCCGCTAGCAGAGTTACCACGCGCTGGTTGCTGATTCAAAACACAGTAAAGGCCATAGCCATACACAGTGTTACGGCCCAGACACCGCGTCCATGCTCCCGCTGCGCGCTGCCCACGAAGTTGACGATGCACGAGACGCACAAAGACGCGCTCAAGCATTGCCGCTAACTTCGGTCCAATTTGTACGCTTCCACAATGATGGCCCAGCACTTTTATGAGTTTATGGGGGTTTAACGTCCCGAAGCGACTCAGGCTATGAGAGACGCAGCAGTGAGGGGCAGCGGAAATTTCGACCACCTGGGGTTCTTTAACTTGCACTGACATCGCACCGCAAACGGGCCTCTAGAATTTCGCCTCCATCGAAATTCGACCGCCACGGCCGGGATCAAACCTGCGTCTTTCGGGTCAGCAGAAGAGCACCATAACCACAGAGCCACCGCGGCGGCTCCTGGCCCAGCAGATATATTTTAGATGCAGTCTGGTTTAATTTTGTTCTTGCTTGCAGTAAATGTTTTCAATGACCATTTTTGCTACGTCGAACGCTAGAAAACGTTCATGAAAGGTTGCAAAAGAGACTATTTCTTGGTATATCAAGGCTGTGGGAGAAGAAATCAGAGCTGTTCATATCAGAAGGTGATCTCTTTGGCGTTCGCCTTTGACAATTCATATCATACATGAAGCACCTGGACTCAAACCTAGTAGTCAGAATACGCCTCCTAGTCTGGAGGTCACCGATGCTGCTTACGGCAAGAAATCTGAGACGACATTTTTTTTCTCATTTTAAACTTACTTCGCCCGATACTGTGCGGGTGTTAAATTTTTTGGCGCCACTTGAAAGCATGAAAATATTTAATTGATTCTTTATTTCCTAAAGAGGAGCATGCATTCCGATGCATTCTCGCCAAACAGTTGGGCACATAAACAGCAGCTGACAATCTTCCTCAAGATTCGTGGAGGAATACCAAACATTGTCTTCCTCTATGACTCCAGAACGTATTCCCAATAAATATTCCCGAATGCGAGCTTTAAACCCCCCCACCCCCAATCGCAGATGTCATGGAAAGCCTTCCAATATAACAAATGATATCAGAGAATTTCCTGTCAGGTAAATGCATAACGGTCAGAAAAACCTTTATTAAAAAAATATTCTTGAAGAACGCAACCGACGGAGCAATTAAACGGCAAGACACATGGCTCTTTTCGCAGCTTTAAAATTCGCATTGATTTAATTTGTAATGGCTGAAATATGTTCCAAGATGACAGCCTAGAGCTCCGATATTGAGTTGAAATAACTCCGTCACGCATGAAACTGGAACGTCTACCCGACTGAAATTGACGCCGGATGAAATATATCTCGTTTAATATGCGTGCGCTTCACTAAGAGCAAGAAAGAGACTTCAAGAGAGAGTGCCACAAAAAGACGGAACAAAAGTTCTCAAGTCGATGCTTTGCCTCATGCCTTGTTCAACACATGAAAAGACTGCTGTTGAGTGAGTGGCGATCAGCGAGCCAGACGATACCGTTTGGTATGTAGTTACGGCTATGCAAGGCGTCGGTAGGTTCGTGGGCGATGCAGTGCTCTAAGCCTGTCCGACAACATTACGTTAATTAAAAATGTAAGCACTAGATAAAATTTGAGTCTGCCCGTAATCCGTCCCGTAATTAGTGCTGTCATGACATGTTTCTCAACGAGGCCTTCATCCCAGCACTTTGGTGCGAGAGAAATGTCTTGGGCCCTGTAAACGCAATAGAAAACCGGCGGACATATGAACGACGCTATCGCGGCGCTTTTTATGTCGAAACATTTTCCACATACTTCATTATTCTGGGCTACCAAAAATAAAAGAAATTTGTGTGGCGGTGGTAATGCCACAAATGCGTCACGTCAAGTGCTGTAATGTAAGGGGACGGAAAAGGTAACCATTGAAAGTGCCGTAATGTGCCAACAGACGACTACATAAGCAGGCAGCCTCAAATACTGAACCGTTATCTTTCGTGAAGAATCTTAACACCAGGACGCTTCCCGGTGCTAGCTTCTGCAATTGCGCAAGAACAAATATGCGCAACAAAATTTCAGAGAAAAAGGACACCTATAACATGACGTAACAAATCGGGCTTTAGGTGTCAAGTATTACGTTTACGTAAACCGAGTGTTCGTTCATGTGTGCGGGAAAGCGGAGGTGGTGGATTGTCATTTCACTAGTGATCTTACGCGGAGTTTCGAGATGGCATGAGGAATAGAGGCAGCACAAATAAAAAGGAATTATTGAGGAACTTTTTACCCTGAAGGAAACGCAGCATATTCAACAGTCAGAAAAGGGAAAAAAAATTCCAGGAGGCGTCGAAGGAAGTATTTGACAAGGTTTAAGTAAAAGCCTAGTCCTCCAAAGCTCTTCAAAGAAGGAGCAGCCCCCCAAAACAGAGAGTGAAGCAAATGCGTTGAAAATTTTTTTGACGATAAATGTCGCTCCTTGCGGCGTAGGCAACAGAACAGTGTATGTCGTTTTTAAGATCTCATTAAGAGGAACACTGATGCGATCATGCTCCCCAAGGGAAGGTCACCCAGCGTAGGCGAACGTTTGGGGAACAAAATAGTATAGTGTCGATACAGGAAATACACTACATCGCCTCTCTCGCAAAACAGCGCTGCGACAAAAAGAGGAAGCTTCTCAGTAAAACGCGCTATGCGGTGTGTCAAGGATATAATGATGGCGGCCCTTCAACGACGAAGAAAAGTGCACTTAATACCCTTTAGCACGTTCTGCCGACGATGCCTCTGGTCTTTGTCAATTGAGCACTAATGGGCCTCAGAATGCCTAGAAACAGGGCAGTGGCGAAGATAATTTGATAAGTCAGACAGCCAGTGGCTCATTACTAAACTTTAAATGTCGAATGAACCTTCAAAAAATGTATAGCAGAAAGCACTTCCGCAACATTGCTAAACCCTTATTCTGTTTTTGCTTGTTACTCTAATACTGATATACGAATTATGAAACCACACACAAAAATGTGAGAGGCAGCTTAAACCTCCGGCATCTGTGTAGGGCCATGCCCTACTGGTGGGCACGAAAGACTTGCTTGGCTTTAACATTTTTGCGTCTGTGTATTATTTTATGAGTTATCGTCACTGCACTTTCGATGCACAGGTAGTACTCGTGACTGGGTAAGCAATCCTACAATTTGTGCCGAGACATTTACGCCCATTTCTGATGATATCATCAATGCGCCTTTCCAGAAGGTTAAGAGCCCGTGAAACAAACAGTAACTTTGAGATGGCTTCTGTATTAGTGGAAATAAGATAGATATGATTAGTATTACGTTTATTTTAGTGCTCTTCTGTATTGCTAATCAGAGTTGGAATTACACACAGCTAACGCAATGTACAGCCATATTAAGCAACGGCAAACGCAGAGCGCCCATTTCGAACTGAAAAAAAGATAGTATGTGCAGCATATTACGAAGCAGAAACTGCAGATATAACAACGAAGACAAAAGTATTCACTGAATGTCCTAGAAGTGACTATAGCATAGGCCATGAATACAATGTCCAGAGATCATAAGAGTACCCAGGATAACATCAGTGCTGAATGACAATTAGGGTCATTATTACGTCCACCCCACCCTTCCCCAAAAACAGAATATACACCAGGCATTTGCAACTCCAAGATAGGAAACATGTGAATAGGCTGCATCTTGAGAATACTGTCCCGGGGCCCAACTTGGTTGTTTATGTTTTTCTCTATACACTCTTGATTGAGCTGACATTTTAAGGGACTTCATATTAGTCCATATGTGCCATGATTAATGTTTCATTTCCACTGCACTCGCTGCTTGAATAATTAGCGCTGTTAATGACGTATGTCTCCTGGTTACAAGCGCCATTTAACATTTAGTCATCCAGAGTTTTTTTCATTTGAGTTAGCTTTCTTTTCAGAACACAATGCGCCTTTGCGAAACGTGCCGGCGAGTAAAACTCTAATTCTCGAAAGAAATACCAAACGGACATGCTCTGCCTTGTCGGCTCACAGATGGTGCGTGCCTGCGCGCTGAAAATGCTAGGATGACACAAGCACACGCGACAAGTGAAGTCTGTTAGTTTTCCTTTCAGTGGAATGAAGCAACGAGGAATAATTTGAAAGTTATGTTGCTAGAAAAGTGTCTTTCGGGGTATATTACACCGACAATTAACTCCCAAAAGGCTTTTGTAAACATGCCCACGTAACCTAAATAAAAAGTACTTCGCCACGAACCGGTTCTGGATTCTGGAAATCAATACGATGAAGTCCGCCAGCAGACAAAAACCTCTTCTAGGACAAATACTCTAATATATCTTCGTTTGCTGTATTTATCTCATATTCTTCTATAGAAAAGTCAGCCCGATATATTCAGCTTTCTTGAGAGACGTCACAACACGAATTTTTAGCAAAAAAAATCACAGAAGTTTTCCGTGGAAAAAAAAGGAATACGAAACCATAACGTCGACTTGAAGATGTTCCTGCAGAAGACAAAGATAATAGAAGGAAGCAAGAGACTGAACAGGACCGGCGAGAACAGCAACAACATCTAGACGTTTTTGTGACGAAGATATTGCGTTAAACTGGGTCATAGCGTCAAAACTTTCCGCGCACGCCTTACTCCTAGCGGTGAGGTCCGGATTAGCCGACGAATCTCATCGGAGGTTGCAATGCCGGATGCGTGGCACATTAGTGTCGGTCATAAAAGATTAATGGAGGCCATGCCGAGTATTAAAGGAACAGTATACCAGCGCGCATTACGGCGCCTTCTAGGTCGTCACCTTCAGCTGCAATATATTAGGGCCTGAAATATTGCTAGTCGCAGGTATGACTTCATTACCAGCAAACATCTAATGGAGACATTGTTTACCTCGGAAGTCCAAATATATATATAAGAATGCCGCTGAAAGCAGTTTCGTTCCTGGTGTCATCAATCATTAGCAGCCTCCCCTCCCCCCCCCCCCTCCCTCCTCTTCTCCCTACTGGAGACTACCAGGTGACCCCCTTTCAGTGTTTTCGAGATAGATCACCATCAACTTGTTTGGTGAAACTGACCAGGTCAGGGATTGTAGCTATGATGACGAAAAGCGCGCTGCACCCCGTGTCACGGGCAGGGCACTATGTTTCAATTTTTTGCCCCGTCCCAACATAATTTTTGTTCAGTAAGGCGCCATGTTTTTGTACCGACAAGTGTGACATCACCGACATTAAATTCATAGAACGCACACTCACTGATAACACAAAACTGCGAACTATTGGTAACTGTTCGCGGCTTCCTACTCTTCCTTTGGACTCGGTGTACACGGACGTGAGTTTATTGTAGCGCGGAGTATAATCTACGTGTGTAGGAGGATATACTCGCTATTTAGTGGTTTAATTATATCTACCACCAGGGAAGGAAACGTCACTTCGGAAACACATGCACGCACTCACGCACGCCAGCACGATTTTTTCCTCTGATCGTTAAGCATACTACATGCACAGGGGCATTGTGGACAATCTTTCATGTCTCTCTTTGTTATATACACCTCTTCTCCCCTCGTCCTTGATAGATAAAACATTATCCTTGTTAACCTGCCCACCTGGCCACCTTCCAGCTTCCTCTATCTCAATCTTTGTGTCGCTTTGCGTCACCAAAAAAGCTGCAACCTTGGCTGTTCCAGCGCCTTCATAACCACATCAAAGCGCTCTTGAACTAGGCAAAAAAAAGCGACTAATATAGCGAAGCTCAGTTCGCGCGGTAGTAGAGCTGCATATCGCGTTTTATTCAGACCTGTTCGAGCATTGTCTATACGGCTAGTGCGTGCTGTCCACTGGGCCAGAGTGCATACAATATTATACCCAGAACTGTGCGCAACTCGATACATGTAACTGATCACTTTTAAAAGTCACATTTTTTTTTTCAATTTTGCAATGCATTCCTTAATTTTTTTAGGTGCAACGTTCCCGGCAATGCAAATATTTTTTTCCAGTTATCGATTACTAGTCATATTTTACATAACTTCTTTTTTTCAAAAACTACTTTTATCAAGTGGTGTATCTTCGAGAACCAGAACTCAATAGCAAGCAGCGATGTAGCATGCAATTTCCTCGCATTATAGCGACAACGGTCCAGCGATGCAGAAGTCATGCGTGCGAGGATGTTCGGACTAGCCGGACCGGCCTGTGTTTCACTAGCCCCTTGTCCACTCTTCGCATTTCGCATTTCACAACGACGGCACAACCGAATCTTTTGTTTAGTTAGCTTAATATTTGTCCCCTAACAGCGTGAACAAAAGCGAGGCGTGTTTTTTTGCATAACTTCGAGGTGCTGCGCAAGTTCTTCGTATGTTAAAGCAACACAATTTCCTCCAAGGTGTACATGGAGCCACTTTTCAGTGCTATGTACCATGAATCCTTTGAGTGATCACAAGGACGAAATGAGACAACGACTGTACTCGTTTCGTACCTATAACGGCTCTGCGCATTCAAGGTACAGAACAATGCTTTGCCTACTAGTTCTTCTGTCGCCTTGTTTACTCTTCGGTGGCGTGAGTGTTGTGTTGACAAGGAAACGTGGAAAAAATGCAGGAGACAACTTAGCAAATGAATTGCAGGTGAATTTATGAAATTATTAAATTATCAAATTATCGCTTTTGAGGAATCCATTTGTAAAACAAAAGGCACATATGAAATATGTGCCAGCCGATATCTGCCTTTCTCCAAAACAGGCGGCTGTGCTTCTAACCTCTCTTCGAGGTCAAGCGGAGGGGGTGCCCGAAACTTGAGGACTTGGCACTCCGTGTTTCCAGAAGTTACGCTGAACGAAAAGCTGGCGCTCTCGGCGGCTTGCTCATAGTGTGGATACTTCCACATAGTGTGGATACTTCCACCTGGCTCAGGGAAGCACCTGGCTCCGGGAAGCATTCACTAGAGAGTTCAGCAGGCGAAGAACGCTGGCGGCCCTGCACTCCATATAATCATGGCGCGAAGAGCAGTGACCAAGAACTTCGCTTTTTAATTAAACTCTGTGGATCTCTGTACCAAAATCAAGTAGTCGTTAAGTTCGGCTATAACAAATGTCATCATGGAATACGGTTTGCTGCGGGATGACAGTGAAAGTGCGTTGTGCGTTGCATTTCCACCTCGTTGGTCTGCCCGCAGCCAGGCCCCATCCCCTCGTACTCTTCTCTGAGGCGCTTTAGTAATGACTGCAGCCAGAACGCGATGCGTCTGCCGGGAGAACCCTAATCTAAAAAGGCCCATCAAGTCGTGCGTCGACCGAGCAAGCTGCGGCTCTTTCGCGGATTAGCGAGATGTAGAGATGGGGCGGCAGCGGCGACCGCTACGACTTGCTTGTGGCCCCGTTAATTCTCAGCCGCGACGGCGGTCGGCGGAAGCTTCGCCGCTAATTAGCTCCCGGGTCAAACCATAGCCCCGGGCGACGGAGTGGCTCCAGGGAGAATGCCGCAATCCGGGAGAGGCTCCGGCGGGACTGCCTCTTCCCCTTTCGCCCTTAGAAAAAAGTACGAGAACCAGGACGCGCTCGCAACTGCCGATGCTTATTGCACGATACAGGCACAAAGGAACATTCACAGCAGCCGCCACATGCAGCATTTATGACCCACATATGGAGGGAGTTGTTAGAGCCTGCTAACGCGTTTACACAAGGCGACCTTCATATCAGGAGATTTGGAGAATTACATCTAACTCCAACATTTATCGAAATGACAGAGAAGTGGCAGACTTTTCTCTACTTATGCGTAGGTGCCGGATTTGAATCCGTATAATCTTTGAGAATTTGCCGGGTTTTAGCAGGTTTTTACCTCTACGAGCAACACGGGTTCTTCAGTGTGTAAAGCACTTGGAGAATGGAACCCAATCTCTAAAGAAACTGTGGCTCACTGAATGGTATCACTGTACAGGAGCATTTTTCCAATCTGAAGATGACCACCTGTCTCCGGGAAACACAAGCATTCAAATTACAGTTCTAGCGGGTGGTCACATACTACCGAAATATGCAAAGGAAAAATTTATCTTCAGGGCCTACATAGCGAGTGAAGTACCCATAGGAAGAAGCTGACACTATTAAGTTTAGAAGAAGATCATGTGGGCAAGCACAATCTATATGCACTTCTTTACAGCAGGTCAGCAAGAAGTATTCACGTAACTGAACTGGGAAGAGGCGAGTTTGAAATTTGTGGGGCCGGAGTGCAGGAACAGCGAATGATCCGGCCAGCAGTAATACGCAGTACATTTGAAGTCCCGCTTGCACTTAAGGGTAGACAGAGCACATGCGAGGAACGCTAACTTTCATCGAATATTATACATGAATGTGTATAATATTAAATCTATATTATAATATTATACATGAAAATTATATCATGAACGGATATTCAAAATGAACAGACCAAAAGAACTCATCAAATAGAAAGTCATGCAAGATAAAAACCACCGCATGAGAAAGACAACACCAATCAAGAACGTACGCGAAAAGGTGCACCGATTCAACAGAATTGTGGTTTACACAAACGACGCCTAGAAAGCCTCGTGGACAAGGAGCATCTCGAAGCAGTATTCAACTTATTTTTGAAATTCAAACAAGGGATATATCTGTTAAGTGGCTTGTTGAGCAGAAAAACGAAAGAATGGAAAACACCATTCCATCACCTTCAACGAAACTCTTGACCTTTTCACCTTTTGTGAGCGGCACAAAGTTTGGACGACGACGCAACTGCGGAGTATCTCCCAAGAAATATTCTGGGTTAGTCGGGCTTGATGCTTTCTGTTACAGCAGTGCGACAAATCCCAAACTCCAAGCAACGCTTTTCCCACCCCCTCTGTTCTCACCATGTGTACCCCCTCCCCCTCCCCCCCCCCCAAAAAAAAAGAGAAAAAACCCGGCCGCTGCTCGCGTGCGTATCAAAGAGGCTGCGTTGTAACGATGTGGCACCGTTCATCCGAGGGGCATCACGCTCCGACGCATCAACGCGTTACCGGGCACGATCCCTCAGCTAACCTCGCGATGCGCCGTGTCCCCGTGATTAGACGCGGGAAAAAAAATGGGTCAAGACGCTGAGACCGAACGTCGGAAGGAGAGTAGTGAGTCTGAAATGAGCCCGGATGAAGGGAATGTAGAGAGGAGTGCACCGTGGCTTCCAGCGCACATAAGACTTGTCTTCTTTTCGCTCCGGCGGCCTTGAGTGAAGAGGCACTGTTGGCGGTCAGCAGACATGCCGGGCATGTCCCCAGTAATCGAGGGCAATAAAAAAGGCAGAGAAAGGGAGATAAACAAGCAAAATGGAAGACAAAGTTGTCGGAAGTCATCTCGTACAGAGCTCCAGGAGCACAGGGCGATAGGAGGCGGACTGATCGACGCCCTCGTGCCTGGCTGTATAGGTACGCTAAAAAGAGAGATGGAACTTTCCTCTTCGGCTTGCGCTACGGGACGCGTGAAGTAAGTTTGGTTAATCTAGTTGCTCCACCGGCCACCGGACATGGTCCGCTCTTCGCTGCATACCTAAGAAGAAGCTGAGTGAAAGTGTCGCTCGCGCGCCTGAGTTCTTTTGCCGCTAAAAGGAACACATAATTCGCGGCTGAAATTAAACACGGAAAATTTTTACTACACTTCAATCAGTGCGAAAGCATGGATTTGTGCCACGTAGCAGACGGCAATGAGCGGGCAGTGCCGCCGGACTGAGGAGATAGAAGTTGATGTAGACGACGCTCTGCAATGCAAAGCGCGAGAGTGCGGCGCACTTTCACAGGAGGCGTGTTCGACTGTTCTTTGAGACGCCTTTCGTGGCATTCCCCCGAAGAGTTTGTAAATAGTTCATACACACAACATAATTTCAGCGTACTAAATACAAAAAAATTCGAAACCACTGCGGTGATAGCCTAGTGTTCTCGCGCAACTTCATTTGAAGCTTTTGTGTGTACACCGCCGCGGGTTCGACTTCCACTCGTGGATACTAATGCGATTTTTTTCTGCCTCTACTTTGCATGCTTCCGAGGTACGAGATACGATTTTTCTAGGCTCCGGATTACGCATTCGCATTAACTGATGCATCAGAGCCCTGGTCCGCCGGTTAAATACTATATTTCGATATTTGTTTGCTTTTTATGCGCTACCTATCTTGCACCACGTACGCATTATTTATTGCCTATGTGCTGTTGAAATGGCTACTAACAAAGTGAAAGTCACCTTACCCGCGCATCGTTTAATCAGCAGTAGGCGTTTCGGTGAAAGTGCAAAAAACGGAGATTCACATGCCTGTCCAAGTGTAATACATGTTTGGCGACATTTTCTAACTGTTGAACATCTACGACTCTTGCCATTTAATTTTAAGCGTGCACTGTGAATTAAACTGCAGTAGAGTGTTGGCGGACTCAATGAACTAATACGTCGACGCCTACTAGAAGGTTATGTTAATTGCTTTCAGAGAGATACCTATACTGGTACTGTCAGACATTTTGCTATGTGGAAATGGAGGTGCGATTTCGGCCCTATGTATTCAAATCTAAATGGCACGTACGGTTAGCTTCCGTTTCCTCCCACCGCGAACACAGCAATGGACTCCTGCCTCGTCATGAAAGGCGCAGATAAGAGAATGGCTAGGGCGTTTCTTTCTGGGATTTGCAATCACTAGTCTCATAATTTCATTCCTAGCAGTTCTTCATTCGATATTGTAACACGGGGCGGTGAATGTATTATACAGAGGATTGCAGGAGAATCCGTGTATATTGATTACGGTTAGTCAGAGAAAAGTTTACAAGGTGTACTGTTTCGTCCGGACGAAAATGAAGCATAGGTGCGCTGACTTTATTCTGTTATCCAATTCAAAATCCAGTAAAAATGGATTTATCAAATTCAATACAATGGTGTGAAAGAGTGTTTGCGAAACATAGGACAGATTACAAATTGCTAGTATTCTTAAAAGCACCTTGTACACTAAGAAACGACATGCGAAGAAAATCTTTTCCATTGTGCTGAATACAGGGACCGTCTTTTTGGTTGCAACTACGATCAACACAATAGATACCGTCTCAAACAAGTTTAAATGCAGTTTTTCAGACCAGTAGTCACTCTGCACTGACTGTGGAAAACCTCATATTTTGCTGGTAGTTTAGCAAAGATCTGAGCGAGCTGGGGGCTATATTGTTCCGACCGCCTCATGCATAGTGCTTATAGCTTTCAGCACTGCGGGAAAAAAAATTATGTACAGAAGCTCTCTGAAGCTCTCTTGATCAAACTGCATTCACGCGGCTATTTAGTACAACACCTACATAAAAAAGCAATATTTTTTCGGGTGGAATTACAGTGTCAATCGAAGCTTAGAATCGTAATCATAGTGTGTAGTTTGTACTTTCGGATGGATTACGCTAATCATGTATCTGATACTTATGCCTCACAATTGTGTTGTCGCTTTAATGATTGTACGCGAATCATTGATATGTGGATAAATTATAGGTAATAAATCCCGACGTGCTGTATAACAACACAGTCATATTCCTACTTCCTGTTTTTCCCTAAGTTTTGATCTGGTCCTAATGCTCCAATTCTATGCCCGAAATTTATATGACCGCAAATTATTGTAACCGCCAGGGCAGCAAATGGCCGAAAAAACTAAGCACTGCGCTGTCTACGCCTAAAGAATTCCTAGAGAAGTAATGGTAATCTGGCGGCGTTTATTGCAATGTTAGTTACCCGTCCGCCATCTCGTGTTGAGGCACCTTTTACTGCTTCCACCATTTCCCCGCCTCATTTTAAGGTTTATAGTTTACTACCTATCCCACATGACGTCGCGATGAGTGTTTTCTATGAGCGCTCCATTCGCCGATGGCTCACACACAGTTCTCAGTCGGAGATTTTTGTAGCATTATTCTTGAGTGAACTTTGTGCTATTGTAAGAAAAATATACCCATCGACTGCATCATGGGACTTTGAACACCGAAACCCCTTTATGAAATAGCGGAGCTTAAGGCACTGTGTAATCATTGAGCATTGTTCTAGGTCGTAAAATTACTGTTTTCGCCTGTATTTCCTGCAATACAAATTCACGCAAGCACATTTCATCAATGCGCAACGCGGGAAAGCTAACTCAACGAGCCATCAAACACTAATTATTCACTATCGATATACTGAACCACGAAAGCGATTAAGAAAACTAGAAATACTAGTCTCGCCTTCGAAGTCAAAAGCCTTTAATTTTAGAACTTAATCTAACAGCTTAAAATTAATAATTAGGATAGATTAGCTAATTGTCCTTCTGTAATCGACTTTTATTGCAAGATTTTCAAATACCACTATGCTGAACAATCCACACCAAAACGGTGCACCAAAATAGCTCTCACGGTTTTAAAAATGAAAGTTTTTATTGATTAAAATGAATCTGTACGTGTATGTGCTGCAATAAAGTGTGGCTTCAAAACGAGAGACGGGATACACTTATTTTCCGCCTTTCGGGTATGACGCCATAGCGTTAATGGATTCCTTCAGCGGCCTGGGCTCCACATTGCATACCTGTTCGTAGACACGGTCACTTTTCTATATTTTATTTTACTTTGATTTCATTTTTATTTTCATGATTTGCCGCAAGACTCACAGTGACCCCTTTAACATTGTTGAACGAGCGTTCGTCAGTGGGCCAGGGTTAGCACGCTCGGCTCAATACCCAATGGCTGGTTGTTCGAGTCCCAGCTCGACTACTTGTGTTTTAGCGCGATTGCTTTTCTTTCTTCATAGCTAGTACGTGCTGGTGGGATTTCGCTCGCGAAGCATGTAAGCCTAACGAAAAATATACTGTGGTCTACGATAAACTCCTTCTTGGAAGCAAATGTTACACCCTTGATTCATCACAAAACAAAGTAACCTGTCTTTCAACGCGCAATGAAGCCGAAGTATGTCGCCTGAGTGCGCAACCTACTGTTGGCGCACGAGGGGACGAAACAAACCAGAATGATTGACACAGTCATGCTAATCAAGGTGATTCCTTATCACTTCTGTTGTGCAACTTTCGAAGCATGTTTCACAAACAAGACCAGCTATGTGCATTTATTGAGGCTTGTTCTGTAGATATTGTTCTTGGGACAGAAACTTGGCTTACACCCGATATTGGGGACAACGAGCTGTCGCTCTCTAGAAATTTTACTATATTTAGAAATGATAGGGTGGGCGCACGGGGAGGCGGTGTTGTAGTTGCCGTGCAATCTAATCTATGTGCTCGCGTTGTTGACACACAGTCAAATATTGAAATTTTGTGGATTTCACTTCAGGTCTGTCCCTCTGTGACTTGCGCAGTCGGAGTCTGTTACCGTCCGCCTGATGCTACTTCTGAATTCATCGAGAGTCTTAATCATTCCCTAACTTTAATCCAAGACAAGTATCCATCTTCACCTATAATACTTGCTGGCGATTTTAGCTACCCCACAATAAATTGGCAGAGGTGTACGCCCCTAGGTTGCGCAAAGAAGAGCGAATGCAAGGAATTTCTCGATGTTCTTTGTTCATTTGATCTGCATCAAATAGTTTGCAAACCAACACGTGGAAAAGCTATTCTAAATCTAGTCCTCACAACCAATCCGGAAAATATGCTTGTTCACGTCCTTGAATGTATTAGCGACCACAACGTAGTACACTGTGAATACCAATTACAAAGTAGTAAACCAGAAAAGGCAACGAAATCAATTTACGATTACTCCCGTGCAAATATCGACGCGATTCTTACAGAGCTGTCATATTTTTCTGTGTGGTTCTTGGAAACCATGGCTTATCGCAATACAAATGATAACTGGCTCGCTATCCGAAGGAAGCTTATTGAACTGAAACAAAAGCACGTTCCCAAAATTAGAATAACGTCATCAACACAGAGCACATGATTCACGTCCCAAGTGAAGAGAGCAATAAATAAAAAGAAACGCCTTTACTCTAAAGCTAAGTTGTCCCACTCAGATGGTGATTGGCAGCGATACCAAGAACAATCAAATAAATGTAAAGCTGAAATTGAAGCATCTAAAGACACGTTTTTTAACGGTGACATCGTCAGCATGATAATGAACAATCCGAAAAAGTTTTGGAAAGTAATTAACCCTAAATACTCTTCTCAATCCACTATACCAATCGTTAATAACGGTGTGCTACTCTCACCATCTGAAGCTGCGACTGAATTAAACTCGTTTTTCAGCTCTGTATTCACAAACGAAAATCCAATTCCACCTGACCTTACGTTTCCTTCAGTTGACTCATCTATGAATGATCTCATAATTACACCAGAGGGAATAGAATCGGCCATCGATCGACTTTCTAATAACTCAGCGCCAGGTCCAGACGGCATCTGCACAAAGATGCTTAAAATGACTAAACCTATATTATCTCCCGTATTAGCCACTCTTTTCCAGCAATCAATAGATACAGGAATCGTACCAGATGACTGGAAGGTCGGTCGTATCACTCCCATTTACAAATCAGGTGACCGTTCAGTGCCCTCAAACTATAGACCTATATCCTTAACTAGTATTCCATGTAAATTACTTGAGCATATCATATCTTCCGCAGTTATGAAATATTTATCTGAACATAACTTCTTTTCTAACGATCAACATGGATTTCAGAAAGGACGCTCTTGTGAAACACAGCTTTTTGAACCTATAACTGATCTTCATCAAGCTGTTCACGATTCCATAATAATCGATGCCATATTTATTGACTTCAAGAAAGCATTCGATAAAGTTCCCCATTCTCGCTTAATGACGAAACTTAGCCGGCTTAACATACATGAAAAAATTGTTAATTGGATCTCAAGTTTTTTAACCGATCGCTACCAATTTGTTTCCGTAAATGATCACTTTTCCGCTTTAGCACAAGTTAAATCTGGCGTTCCCCAGGGATCCGTACTTGGCCCAATCTTATTCTTAATTTACATTAATGACATCAGTAACAACCTGACCTCAACAGTTCGATTGTTCGCAGATGACTGCCTGCTTTACAGACAAATTATTACCTCTGAAGACGCTAATATTTTACAGGCCGACCTAAACAAAATTTCACTTTGGTGCGAGCAATGGCAAATGGAAATTAATGTTTCTAAAACAAAAACTATGACATTTACCAGAGCCAGTAACGTTCACTTAAGTTCATATTTTATGAACAGCATATGCATAGAGAATGTGTATACATTAAAATATTTGGGAGTCCATTTAACTTCTAACCTTACATGGAATGATCACATTGATGAAATAATTTCGAAAGCAAATAAAACACTTGGTTTCATTAGGCGAAATTTATATTTAGCAAATCAGTCAACTAAATTATTAGCTTACACAGCTCTAGTTCGCTCAAAGATTGAATACGCTTCCATAATATGGAATCCAAATCAGACTTACCTAATAAACAAGCTGGAATCTTTACAAAATAAAGCAGCACGCTTCATCACTAAAACATACTCTAGAACATCCAGCATCACGGCTATCAAAAAGTCCCTCCAATTACCGTCTCTAGAAACACGACGACTGTTAGCACTACTTTCCCACTTCCACAGATTGTGTCATGCCCCGTCATCCTTTACAGCATCCCATATCAAACCCCCACAAAAAATTTTCCCCCGCCTCGACCATCCCTTCAAAGTGCGTCCCATGTTTGCGCGTACGAATCTCCTGCGACAATCACCGCTCTTTCTAGCTATTCATCACTGGAATAAGCTGCCAAAAGAAATTGCTTCTATACGTGATCATGACTCATTTGTAAGTAATTTGAAACGCAGTTTTACGCATGTTGGGTAAAAGCAGAATTTTATGCCTTTGACGCATTGTAAGTGTATCTACATGCTTTGTACGGAGTTTTGTTGTTGTTCTTTTTTTTTGTATGCATGTATGCAATTCTCTCTCCTTTTTTTCTTTTTATATTTTCTTGTTGTATTCGGTGATCCTTACCGCGATGTTCTATATTGCCTTGCCCCCCCCCCCCCTAATTGTGTTTGAAATATCCTGTTGTTAACCCCCCCCCCTCCCCCCCCCCCCCCATGTAATGCCCATAAGGGCCTTTAGGGTATCTGAATAAAAAAAAAAAATTGACGTCGCGGCGTTGTGCACCAATGAGGAATTATGCACAGACGCCACCACTGTTGTACAGCATGATCGTTAATTCTTGGGTGTTTGATTACTCGCACGAGGTCATGTGGTTGTGACGTGACGACCTCCTCGACAGATCCCAATTTTCTCCAGAAGAACTGGCTCTTGACGTTATCGCATTGAAAAGGGACGCTTTTCCCAGTCGTGCACGCAGCAACACACGTCATTCGGCGGTGCCTTCTTGTGGGTTATCAATCCCATTCACAGCGTCCATTAAAGCCCGTGTGCCGCACACCCCCGGGCGACGTCTGCGGATCAGTGCGGCTTCGTGCACTCTTGAGAACGCTTATTGCTGTTTTACACGTTACAGAAGCCTGAACATAGGGAACAAGAAAGGAATACTGGGAAACGCAGCACTTAACACGTTGTTTTACCTACAAATTGTGATCCCTTGTTTCGGAATTATACGAAGGTGGTTTCACGTAGTTCGCGCGATGATCGTCAGGTTTGGAGTTATATAACGTCTAAAACTTTTTTATACCACATTACTTACGCGAATCTTATAACTACAGTGAAAACGTGGACACAATTCAAGGCTAGTCTGCAGCACATTAGAGCATATTCGCGATGCCTCGCAGTCCATTGGCTGATTGATGTCCTTACGGGCTAAACCTAACTCGACAAAAATATTTTTCGGACAAGTTGAAGAAAATGTGCTTGGTTAGAACTTAAGTCAATAAAGGCGGAACTCCTTTTATTTTATATTATGCTATCTAAACAGGGAGAAAACTATTGGGTGTAGTTTTCAGTACTCTCAAAAAAAAGTAGAGAAATGCAGTTTTATTCGTTTTCTTTTAAATAGAAGAACTAGGCTGACACGGTATACCCTGTTTTTTTCTTTCCTTCGTGATATCACCCTCATCCATTCAAAAATTTCGCTTCAATAACTGGATGGCTAAGGTCGCAAAAATGTTATGACATATACATTTATGTGTGGACTAGCATGCTCCTTATATGACCACAGTAAACTTAGGCAGCCTTGGGGCACAGCATTTCGGAATGAATAAACACTTTGAAATGGCATTTGACTCAAGCAAAATATTTTGGTCTAAGGCGTCATTTGTGCCTTTAAAAAAAAGACAGAACGAGTGGTTCGGGCCTGAAGCTTCCGCCTTCGCACAGCGAAAACCTCCGTTGGCTTTTCGGATCAGATTCTAATCGCCAGTGGAAGAAAATGGCCGTATATAGAGAATCCTTGTTATCAACTGCGATAAAAGGCTGCCAAGAGGCGCTGGTGGAAAGAAGTTTCGAGCGTTCTATACTCCACGGTAACTTATTGGACCTGTAAGACGGAAATGCTACTGATGTTCTTCTATGCCTATTAATTTGAAATCTGCAGGCTAGAGAATGAAAGGTGTATCACGCGTTTATCAGTTGCAGATTGGCATTCAGTATTTTGAGAACCAAGAAACAGAGTATCCAAGGTATTTACTCCACGTTATGTTGTTCTATTCGTTTTAAACGAAAAGGTGGTGCGAGCAAAAAACAAGCCGAGAAAAGCCCGGAGCAACGCAGCAGTCCTCCACACGCTTGGCAGTAGCGGTGTAGGGCAACAGCAATCAACCAGCAACTGTATATACCTGCGTGTTAAAGCTTGGTGCCTTACTGTGCTGTATTTTTATTACGTCACTGCCGCCGCCGTTGCGGCCTCTACGTCACGCAAACCTTTTTGTTTCCTATTCCGCACACTCGTATCCATGACAACGTTGCCTGAAGATACAAGCCTTGCTTGCTTTCAGTTTTTCTCAAGATGGGGATGAGACGATGGAATGTCCAGAGTGCCGTCAGTGCTGCCATCTAGGGAAGTGCGCTTTTATCAGTGAGCATGCGTATAAAAAGAAAACATTTAAAGTAAAAAAAAACTTTGGGAGGCCAAATATCTCTAATAAAATCCCTCACCGATAAAGGGCAGCCCTGAGGTACTCCTCATCCTGCCTTGATTCAGCAACTTGCTGAGATAAGCCAAGCCTTGGCTGCGCTCGCAGTAAATGTGGATGATTTTTCATCCTTGAAAAGAACCATAATTAGCATTGAAGTTTCTGTCCAGCCATTTTTTTTTTCAAAGCGAAAACTTTACAGGCCTAGTGAAGCAAAGGTCATCGGTGCCGCAATTGGACACTGAAGTGGAGGAGCAGTGTAGGTGTAGCAGCCACGGGACATAACAACCACGTCATTCGCACCCGGCGTGCCGATGGCTGCGCTAACCGCTGCCTTGGCAGCTGTGGCCACGTGACTAAGTACGTGACACGACATTTGCTGGGAAAAGAAGCCGGCGGCCCTCTCCCGGCATTCGCATTGCTGTTTCCGAGCGCTATGGACGGAGTGAGTCGGCCGGAGCCGTCTACGCCGTCGAGGCCATTTTGCTAAACCACGATAGCAGAGCTTAGTGCGTAAGCGCTTTTTGCCGCCCTCCCCTGGTTTAAGCGGTCAGTCTGTGTGAGGGCCGGCCAAGTGAAACGGAAGAAGGAGGCCAGCACTGCCAACAATAGAGGTCGGAAGCGGTGCGAGACGTGCTGCAGAAACCGATGAAGAACGCCAGCAGTGGCCCCCTCATTCGCGCTGTGAGTCCACCTGTAGGAGGCAGTTATGCCCTTTCCCTTTCTTAAAACGAGCGGAATGTTTAGACCGTTCATTGTGAGTATAGCAAATACGCACAAGTGGCTTCCCGGGTCAGTGGTTACCTCTCATGCTTTCAGCTACGTGGGGATGGTGTCCACGCTCAGAAAAGAGTCCTTTTGCACAATATTGTTACTTTAGCAGAGCTAAACCACCACCAATTATTTGAAGTGGAAGTGAGGTCGAGGTCGTTGAGGTCAAGTGCCAATCGTGCTCAAAGGTACCAACTACTTGTTATAAGGAAGCCTCGGTATGTAAAAACAAAGCGAATAATTAAACTGCTGCACGAATTTACTTGAATAAAGCTGGCTTTTCACTTTTCATGCCATTGTTAGGCTGGCATAGGGTACACGTTTTTCTCAACAATATATATAGTAATGAGTCCATGACGCAGCAGGTAAGTAGCGGCGGTCTCCACCAGCTGGCCTGGTTTTACGAAACTAAAAGAAAGCAAGGGCAGCCACTCCGCCTTCTTCACAAGGAGTGGCGCCCTCTGGGGTGGGCCGAAAATTCTTGTGCTACGTGTTCAACCCAACGCACGTAGGAGACGCAATGCGGTCTGCTTCCGCCAAGAGCCAGCTGTTCCGGCGAAGCGGCATGTGTGTCCTTGACAGCTGCCGCCGTCTGCTGCGTGCGCCTGTCACTAACATGAACTGCGCACGCTCGGCATTACTTGGTGGCTTTCTTTTCAACCAATGGAACTAGAGGAGAAGATTGGCGCATGCGCAGAGCGGCCATGTGAAAAAGGGCGAATTGCTGGCTGTACACTTAAGATTCACAAAACACCGGCAGACGGCGCGACTCTTCAATGGTGTTGTGAGAAATTACTATTTAATAGTTTATTCAGAGCTTTCTAGCGGGTAAATCTCAAAGTACCTTTTGTCTGTGCATCATAAATTAATTACGAAGGCTGTCCACGCCGCCGTCTGATTTAGCAGACAAACTAAGCCCCACACACAGCGGGGGCCCCACAGCGCGGAACGTGAGGGCACAGAGCGGTGAGCACGCAGGCTCTTGTCGTAGGAAAGAAACACGTTGTTTTCGTTACCGCAAGGTGATCGAGCAACTAACCCACCAAGGCGCCCTTTTTTAAATTCATTTAAGGCGAATGTTTCACGTTTTTAGTTTCCATAACGTTCATGATTATTAGTCAAACCACAACCACAATCGTACATTGTCCGGTCTAGAATTAAAAGCGCACATGTTTTCTAATGCATATAATGTATGCCGAACAGTAAAGCAGGTAAAAGCAGGAGGAAAATAATAGCGAAAGACAGCGAAGAAGCCAAGTTACCATACGAGTGCCCGTACGGGATTTTGCGTAGTAGAGGTTTCTTAGTTCACTCTGTATAGAATTAATGCATGCCTGCAGTAGTATCTTACGGCATGAGCCGGGCATGGCTGCAAGCTTTTCCTAGGACTTCAGTAACTTTATTGCTATGATCCAAGTAGAATCTCACGGCGCCGCTAGGACTTACAGAAATACGTTCTTCCCTGCACCCAAAACGTTTACAGAAATACGTTCTTCCCTGCACCCAGAACCCGCCGCGGTGGCTCAGTGGTCAGGGCACTCGACTACTGAGCCGGAGTTCCCGGGTTCGAACCCGACCGCGGCGGCTGCGTTTTTATGGAGGAAAAACGCTATGGCGCCCGTGTGCTGTGCGATTTCAGTGCACGTTAAAGATCCCCAGGTGGTCGAAATTAATCCGGAGCCCACCACTACGGCACCTATTTCTTCCTTTCTTCTTTCACTCCCTCCCTTATCCCTTCCCATACGGCGCGGTTCAGGTGTCCAACGATATATGAGACAGATACTGCGCCATTTCCTTTCCCTCAAAAAACCAATTATAATAATATAACACCCAGAATGGAGTGTGCCGCTCTCCAAGTTTTCTTTGTTTCTTTCATTTATTTCATTTAGTTTATATCGCACTTACATATTAGAGTAAAATGTCAGCTAGCGCTACGCATCAATATCACAGCGATCTCTTGTGTATACGTTAGATGAGAGGTTCGTTGATTTGGTATTAATAACACTAACTGCAGCAGTATTATTGTCCTTGGCTAAAGACATATTCTGTCAGATTCTATATTTTTTTTATATTAAATATTTAACAAATATAAAACGCCGATTTCCTTCAAGTCTTTAATTTTTGCTACTCTGTCGCCAAAAGGCCGATTTTTAATACTACGATGTCGACTCTCTCACAGAGAATAACTGGTTTAGATACTGATTTTTTCAAACAGCGGTTGTGGACTGGAACAGATTTTCAAATAATTAATATAACAGCCACCTGTTCAAATTGATTGAGTTTTATTTGTAGGGTTCCGAGTTATGGTTGGGCTTTTTTTTTTGCTTAGTGCGTCTGTTTAACATGCTCATGGGGTTTCGCCGCACGATCATGCATAGTCGTTCTACTCTGTACATCTTCGCATTATAATTTATTGTGCTTGTTACTGATTTTACTCTTGATTTCATATTCATTTCTTGCCCATTTGTGTATTTTTTGTTGCATTCTCTCTCTGCCGAAATCCCTCTATGGGATAGCAGCATTAGTAAAGAAATAAATAAAATGAAGTGAAGAGCAGACACGAGGCGTGTGCAGGGTGCGACTAGATCATTTGCAACACAAGTGTGAGCGACCATTCAAGACTGGGATGAACACTAAAACGATTTAAAATGCTCCAGGAAGCAATTCTCACCTGTGGACCGGTTGGCGTCTGACAGGTAGCACTGTATCTCGGCAGCTGAGGCAGTCGGCGCGATGCTTGTTGTGCCATTGTAGGCTAGCAACGGTGTCCAGGTAGAGGACGTGTTTCCGCTGCCCACGTCCTCCCCGGAAGCTGCTGAGAACACCAGTACAGCAGGCTGCCTCCCATCATCGGGCCTGCTGCTCTCGTTGAAAGCGGCAGATGCATTGCCGGAAAACTGTTCAGCATCCCCGATCACCGACCCTTGGTCGTCCATCATCTGTGTGAACATGAGAGCGACGACAAGACGAAATTGTCCCCGTAGGTAATTCATCAGCAGCAGCATCACAATAAGCAAAGATAGGTGCACTTCTGCAGAAATTTATACCTCATAAACATCCAATTAACGCTCCGCTGTGCGATCTGCGGCCACCTTACCGTCGTTAACAACCATATTTTACCCGGTCACCTGACTCTGACCCGCTCCGCTACGCCAGCCCAGTTTTGCAATACATTCCTTTATTTTTACGGGACCATCTCTCGCCTCGCATTATATATCCTGCGCAACTCTACCTTTGCTTTCTGTATTTCGATTTTAACTTACATGCGTTAATTAGCGTCAGGTAAGTCCACATTAAAATTGGAGAATTTGTAATAGTGGGCAAGTTCGTGCAGATCGAGTGTAGAATTTTGGATGGAGGAGCGAGGAGGGGTATGACAGCGCTTGCTTGGAGAAGTAGATGACGGTGGCGACCTGCGTAACTAAGGATATTGACCCGAATTCTTGAGTGAGTGTCGTAGGGGTTCAGTAGAACGCACATAACTATAGAGTTTGAGCCCTGCCATGAAATAGCACGAAACCGTGCTCAACATTCATGTCAATGCAATTGGAAAGTCCGAATATAGTATAAATGTTGCTGTGAACTTTTCTTCATAAGGACTGTATATCCTTTGTCAAAACTATAAATCCCAAGGGTTTCGCTTCTGAGCCCTGGAGCATGACTCGTTTTGCATGCTAAGCGACCTTAATCTCTGGAGTGCGGGAGGAGTTCGCATCTTCAACCCAGTGTTGCTACTTCAGGAACCTCTTGTCCTTCAAGATGAATGCCCTGCCGGAGGTTCTTTTGTCGTATCTACGCGAGTGGATGCGTATAGCTTCGAGCTTTCCTGAGAAACCGGAGAGACCCCATTCCCTGGCGCACTGGCTAATACAGGTAAAGGCTTCTAGGAGTTGGTCATTTCTGCCCCAAGAGATCCCTCGTTTGACCAAACTGTGATGCTAACAGCGTACATGACAAGCCTGATGGCTTCGATGCGGTCAAGTCTTTCAGGGAGCCCTGACATGGCTATATTGAAGAGTACAGGGGAGAGTATTGAGTCTTGCAGGGTGCCTTTGTTGGGCATTGCGAGCTTATCCGACGTCAGTTCTACTCTGATGTTTGCTTATCTACCCGTTAAAAAGGCTGTAACGCAAAAATTGGAGGACGCTTATGCTTCGCCTTTAAGAGTGGAACGCGACAACGTGTTGCAGCGAGCGCTGCCTGGGAGTCCAGTGTCCACGGAACGCCATCGCTTTCCCCCTTGCACCAATCACTCAGAGTCTCTAGGAGGCCTCTCAAAACGAACAGAGACGCTGCCACCACCATAGCACTCGTGGACGGCTGCGGTTCCATCACACCTGTTCAGAAACGAACGACACTACTCCGAAGCAGAATTGTCGCCTACGCGCGCGCCATCTGCCAGACCAGCGCCGTGCATGGCAAAGGGGGGTTTCAGTGGGTCCACACGATAGCGGTATGACTGCGCGCCAAGCACAGATAAAATTTACCGGAAACGCATGGTACTCGCTCAATTCCGATCCGGCATCTGTAATTTACATGCTCATAATTACTCCTATACGCCTCAGTACAGATCTCAAAGATACGTTTCTAAGAAACCCGTGTATTCATTACACGCGCCTTTATACATTTTCGGACATCGAGCTGTCGTGACAAAGTGTTAAAGTCTCATAGTGCTCCGCACAGCTGCTCGCGTGTGTTGAAAGTAGTGCATGCGATAAATTAGCCGAGTTTTCATACCGAACCATGTTCAGAAAAAAATGGAGCATTTATTTGCTTCGAAGCGTAATTTGCTTCAGTAGGATAGCAATGTTTTACGTAGGTGTGGAAAGAATATTGTGGAAACAAAATCTGTCGAGACAGCAACGCCGCTTGGCTGTTTTCTTGTGGACCTTTTTCTGAAAGAAAACGTGGTAAATAACAATTATTGATGGCTACAACCGTATAGTCCTCACGTTTCAGTTTGCAGTTATGTTTTCTGCCTTATTATTGTGATTTTATTATCTTCATTGCCGTGGTTTATTTATACAGAATTTTTGTTTCCATGATTTCCAGAATTATTTCCAAAAGCTTGTTGTCTTATTGGGAGAAGACAAGGAATATTAGAAAAACAAAGTGATAAAGATTAACCAGCGATGTTGAAGAAGCATTTTAGAGGACCAAGCTCGAGAGGTCTCGTTTCTAAACAGCTTTTTCGGATATACAATGCTTGCGTAGGCAGCGGTCAAGTGAAACAAGAAAGATTCGCTAATATCATTTATTCCGGAGACCCATTACAGGTCGGTTTATCAAGCATGACGAGTACATGAACTTTTGAAAAGTGTCAAATGAAATAATGATGATTGGTGCTAACAAGCCGTGCTTCAGAAAATCAATCATGCTGACGCTAATGCTCACGTTTGAAATGAAAAAAAAAGCAATAGATGTAGCACAGCGCAGGTAATACTCTTTTGTGTAAGAAAAAATGGGGATGAGCCACCTGTCTTTCCCACGCATGAAAGTTTACGTTCTTGGTTATATATGACATAATATAGTGCAAAATCGTCTCCAAAAGATCAAAAGAGATGGAAAGTAACTCGACCATTTCCGTCATGAAGGGCTTCAATGTCATTGCGCTTCTTAAGTGTACCATCGCATGTGAAAACTTAGCCCCTTTGACTCCATACGCCTAACTTGAAATGTTTTTATATTAACAGGAGGCCCCCTATTATGCTCCGACTGTCGAAACGATGATGGCAGAACCATGGCCCTATAATAATATTTATTTTCAGCCGTCCTGCTCGTCTAGTCCTCGCTCCACACTAAACTAGTGGAAATTTCTCAACAAACTTCTTCACTGTTCTCAAATCCTGCACTCGCTGACAATCTAATCCCTGAACACTCGTGGCTGACCCCGAGAGATGCTGAATCGAGTGGACAAGTGGGTACTTATGACGCAAGCGCTGTCGCAAAAAAAAAAAAATACAGCCGATATGTTCAGACAGGCGTCGTTTCGCGTCCTTCGCTTTGTGACGCACAGCTATCATGCCTGGCACGCAGGAACCACTGATTGCTTGTTTTCATATAACTATTAACCGCTTCGCGTCAGCGCCCTGAGGAGGTATGCGCTACTACCGTCCATCAGTCAGCTAAATGAATTGGCGCGCTCCCCCAAAGTATTCTCTCAGAATTCTGATAAGCAGCTTAAGCCGCTACCGCTAAGTTTCAGCCTCGCAAGGAACCAATAAAATTGCAATATTAATATTTGTTCTTGTAAACTGCGCAAGAGGAGTTCTTGCGCTAGGCGCTGCTCGGGGAAACGTTTAAGATCATACTGATCTCATAGGCAAGGGAGATATGAGCAACCCTGTTTTCTTTATCTCCGCAATTCGCTCCTGTGCAGCGAGCCGTTAATCACACCGCGATTTGTGCCACGCCGTCCTTCCCTCAGGCACTAATTGCGTATTAAGCCGTGCGTTCCTTCCTGGGCCGCTTCCTCCTCGTAGAGGTGGTCATGGAGGTCCCTCGCCTCCCCGTCCTATAAGAGTACGCTCAAGTAGGTCTCGCACGTCCACTGTCTCTCGGCTCATTTGCAAGCCCCGCTGGCGCAATGCAGTCGACGGCCTTAGATGCGAGCCTGAGCCGCATTACTTAAACACCGGCGGAGCGCAGTGCGCGAGCGTGTGAGTGAGCGCCCGCGCCACTTGCAGGGGCTTACGGGCTATGAGTTCAGGGAAAACTGTTAGTTTGGGCCTTGGGCGATAGCGAGAACTTCAAGGCGCTTGCTCGTCAGGCGCAGCTGGTCTCTTATGCCTCATTGCGCAAAATATAATACATTATTCGGGAACTCCTTGCGTAAGGAGGCACAAAAGAAGACACTTCTATACAGTATATTAAGGTAACGTGAGCAAGCTGCCGAATTAGTTTCTCTCAGCTGATGAGGATAGTGTCAAGAACGGTATGGACTTTCTGAATATTTAAAACATGTAGAGAAAGCTTTCAAAACCATTAACTCCGGGTGCCTATCTTACGGGTTTAATTCTACGCGGCATTATAGCAGCATTCTTAGACCATCTCCGGGAGGAGCGAACATTCCAGCCAAAAGCAGCAGTCTGCGTAATCAGCGCAGCTCTGAACGAGAAAGCCTGAGGTTGTAACATACGTGCAGCGTTTTTAAGAAAGGCTGAAGTCTCTCTTAGATAGACAGCATTTAGTGCACAGCTTTTTTTTTTTCACGATGGTTTGCTGCTCGACGGGCATCGATGCTTAAGAAAGCAGCAATGTCATCCTAACAGAAAACATAATCATCTCGGAACGTTCATTTCTGACCAGCATCAAATTTCAATGCCTCTTGGCATGGGTCGCAACAACTTCTTAAACAGAAGATACATGAGTAGTTAGACTGTGATCACACCGTGCAGTCAGCCCTCCATTTCCAGTTCCAAAAACTTTTATTTCCATCAGAAATGGAGGCCCTCTACTCCCTACCCCTGGCGCGCAGGCCTAGGGGCAGGTGCCAGAGCCTCCGCGAATAGATGCAGGCAAAGAGTTGTTGGCTCTTCGCGGCCTCTGCCGTCAGATGGATGGCTTTCTTCTGGGTCTCGGGGTCCGCGCTTTGCAGAAGGGTTTACCAGGCTTCTCTACTATCTATTCCTTCCCTCACCGCTGAGGAATGTACACACTGCCAAATTATATGGTCGAGGGTCCCCCTTTCTTCACATTTTTTATATTTATCTTCCATGTCCTCGTCTTGTAGGATGTGTGACGCCCATACCGGGTTTATGAAATTTCCGTCCTGTAGCCTTCTCCAGGTTACTGCCTCTCTGTTCCCGAGCTCCTTGTCCGGAGGAGGGACAGTTCTTCCCTGCAGTCTGTAATTCTCTTTGATTTCTGTGTATGTTTGTAGTCTCTCGTCGAGTTACTTGCAATCTGGCGGTTCCGCTTCTGCTCGGACGTAGAGATCTCGAGCTCGAAGGTGCGCCGCTTCATTGCCTGGTACTGACGTATGAGCTGGTGCTCATATTAGGCTAATATTTCTATGCACCTTTTTCCCTGTTAGAATCCGCACCGCTTCTGATGCAACTCTACCTCTTCCATAATTGTATATGGCTGTTTTACTGTCACTTATTATATAGTTTGCCTCTGTTCCCACGCAAGCAAGCGCTATTGCTACCTCTTCTGCTACTTCCGAATTGCGGCTGCGTATCGTAGCTGCTGATATTGCTGTACCATTGCCATCCACCACTGAGGCTACAGCTTCTCCCAGTCTACCGCTCGCCGCATCCGTGTATGCTACCGTCTCCTTATTCATTTCGATGAAGCGTCTCATGAGGGCTTCGGCTCTCTTTTCCCTCCTCCCACTGCTGAAGGTGGGGTGCATGTTTCTCGGAAGTGGGTCTATTCTGAGATGTTCCCTGACCTCCTTCGGGATGTCTTGTTTTTGCTGCATGCCTCTGTCTGCCTGCAATCCTACCATGCCTAAAATGGCTCTGCCTGTATATGTCTGGCTACGTCTTTCCTGCTGAGCTGTTCTGACCGCCTCGGCCGTTTCCTTCCACGTGTTGTGTATCCCCGTAGCTAGGAGTCTTTCCGTTGAGGTGCTTATGGGTATTCCTAACGCTCGTTTGTAGCACCTCCTAATTATTGAGTCCAACGTATCTCTTTCTGGGGCCCGGATGTTAAGGTATGGTGTAGCATAGCTGAGTCGATTGAATATGTATGCTTGCACCAATTTTATTAGGCACCTTTCTTTGAGTCCTCTCCCTTTGAGCGCTATTCTTCTGAATATTCCAGTTACTTGCGCTGCATATCCTTCCAGTTTCTTTATTGTTTCATCATTGTCTCCATTTTCCTGAATAAAAAGGCCTAAAATTCTTATCTTGTCAACCCTAGGCACCGGTTTGCCTCCTACCATAATGCTAAGATTGCTATCCCTTTTTAATCCTAAAGATTTCGGGTTGTATATTAAGAGTTCTGACTTCTCTGGCGAGCAGGCTAGCACCCTTCCTGCCGCGTACTCCACTACTGTGTCTGCCGCAGTTTGAAGTTTGTTTTCTATCTCTGCATTGCTGCCTTTGTTTATCCAGACATTTATGTCGTCCTCATACATGCTAGAGTGTAAGTTCTCAAAACTGGGAGGCCTCTCATGGCTAGGTTGAAGAGGAGCGGGGATAGGACCGATCCCTGTGGTGTACCTTCGTTGCCTAGCTCCACTTCTTCAGACTCCAGGTCCTGGTGTCTTATTGTGGCTGTCCTATTAGACAGGAAGTCTTTAATGTAGTTGTATACCTTGCCGCCTACACCGATCTCCAGAAGTTCCGATAGGACCGCCTCATGTTTTACATTGTCGAAAGCTTTCTTAAGATCTAATCCCAAGATTGCCTTTGTGTCCTTAGTCCGAGAGTCTATGATGTCAGCCCTCAAGTGCTTTGTGACGTTCCAAATAATGCGCGGAGCGATAGGTTCCTCGTGACCCATGGCCAATGAGACAGACTGGCCACGATAACAGAAGAGTTCACGTGCATTGGCCGCGCTGCTATGTTTTATGACTGTTGTATACACAGTTGTTTAGTTGAAAGATTTAAAAGATATCATGTACAGAGCACGTAACCTCTAAAATAATTCCGCAGAGCTTACTAGTCAGATCGGAAGTGGTCCAGATTCAGGCAACTCATCCCCAGCCTGCACAAGTAGGAAGAACATGCGTTAGGACCGTGAAGCATGGCGTCTCGAGCTGTCGCCAGCAGAAATCGGGACAACTGGATCTATACCAAAGAGGAACGCAGTTGTTCTGTGCTCCACAAGTTATTCTACGCTCGAGATCACTGGGTTTTGAAAGTCCGACAAGCTTCTCACGCCTTCGACATTTAAACACGAAAAATGGGAGCGAATCAAGGCCAGCATTATTTGTTGGGCGCATTACAGCTACATCAACCAGCCACAGGAACAGCCTACATGGCGCCGATGTACAAACATTTGGCAGTTCGGAAGTTTAGTTGTGTGTATTTGGTTGTGACGATGAGAGTGTAAATTATCTTGAAATGAAATGCCCACCACATGACAATCTGATAAGACGACTGAAGATTGGATCAGCCGCTTCTGATAAAATACATGTCAGTGTTCTAAGGCTATTAGGCAGAATGCCAACGCTTTCTCCAAAAAAAGCGAGAAATCATGGCTTAGTAATCGTTTCTCAGGTCCGCGACATCCTTGGGGATTTCTCTATGTTAGGTTTAATACCTGGCTGACGTCGTGCTTTACAGCGTTTGATTTAGAGAGCTTGCCTTACTAGTTTTTGGCTCCAGTAGTTGTCAGACAATTATTTAGGATTTTACTTTCGAATGGGTGCGATTATTTTGTTACCGACGCGTCCTGACATCTTTCCTTGCTGTTGATTGTTTATTTTTTAAAGTGAACCTTTATTCCCTTCCTAATACAAGAAAAAACGACCCCAAACAAAAAGATACATAGAAACGGCTTGAAATGGAATAGTTTTCATTTTATTGTGAATATCAATTCTAACTGCGTAGTGTCTTTTATCCATTTACTGCTAGAATGTGTGGTGTTCGCATAGTGTTGTTTATGTTGTGTATTGTGTGTTGTAGCACAGTTTTTTTGAGCATTATATCGTCAATTTTCGTGCGTTTTTTTCCGTTCTACGAAGAGCAGTACTCGGCACGCCCGTCAGGCAAACGTCTCCGCTAGCAGTTGCATATAAATGTGAAAACATTGTTCTATGAACGACGTAGGTGTCACCTCTCGACTGCAGCACATTAATTTTTCAAATCTAGGCAGAATGTTGTGCGTCGTAGTACACGGCGAACTTAGTGAAAAACTTATTGAGACGCAGCTGTGTGTGAAATTGACCTTAATGAATGCTGTGGCATCGGATATGTTTGCAGCGCTGCTGATCAGTCGTTACTATGCTGCAAATTAGCAGCATATCGGGAGTAATTTTCTTGTATTGTATAATGATGTTCGCGTCGCCCCTTACAGGCGAGTACTAGAAGGAGCATTAACAACCACCTTCCTTCCTGCTCTGCGCGTTAATTTCATTCTCGCTCTAATGAAATAATACTAGACAAGAGAGGCTCTTTGGCACCGCAGCACAAACACTGCCCAGTTCCTTCCGGCATAGCAAGAGAAGCCTTCATTTCTACTGTAGAAAATTAAGTATGCTGAAAACGTGTTTTGTCAGGCGTGGCATTCCAGAGTATACGCGTGCATTGTTGTTACCGACACCCTGCTTTTAATGCAACCCTAGATAAGACCTGTTCAATATTGCTTCAGATTTAAGTACTACTTCTTCAAACCAGGAACTTAATAATTTAGTGCACTATTCTTCTGACACGTACTATGAAGACCCAGCTTTTTTACGCGCGCGGAAAATCTCGTTCAGCTTTGGCTTGAACGCAACTATTCATTAAAGTTCGCTAAGGAAAACATGGCTGGGCACCGCCCATAATGTTGTCCCTGCTGTTCTCCTTCTGGACGAGAAAATTAGAGTTGCTGCAAAGAAGTCTGGGGGTCTCCAGTCTTTAAGGCAAGTATAAAGGTTTCTTACGAGACATAAAATTTATTTTTATTTATTTATTTATTGATACTGTCAGCCGTAGGCCGTTACAGGGTGAAAACAAATACATATGTAAGTTATGTCACACAGCCACAAGTATGAACAGTGCACAATTCAAAATAGTCAAATTGAAAACGACCGTCATCGCAACACAGCTGTCCTGCACTGCAGATACAGACCTAAAGCACAAACGCTAGCGGGTAAATATTTTAGCTTACAACCATAAAATAGCAGTAGGGAAACAAAACGTATGAAAAGAAAAACAAAATTACAAGGATGTCTATTCAGGTAAGTGACGGTACAAGCAATTTTCAAATTGGGGGAGATTGTCTATTTGCAGAAAGGTCTGAGGCAGGGAATTCCACTCTGTTATTGTTCTGGGGAAAAAGGAGTATTTAAAACAGTTAATACGGGCCATCATGGGTGTAATCTGGTAACTGTGGGAGCTTCTTACAGGGCGACACGAACGCTGTTGCAAATAGCAGCTTGTGTTTAAGTTGAAGTGATTATTGCGCAAAAGATAAAGAAATTTTAGCCTGGCGATCTTCCTTCGTTTCGACAGTGAAGGAAGTTGTAATTCTTGCAGCATGTCAGTCACGGAATCAGTATATCTATATTTTGACAGAATGAACCTGGCGGCCCTTCTTTGAACTTTTTCAATCTTATACGTTTGATTTGACTGATACGGATCCCATATGACGCTTGCATATTCCAGTGTCGGACGTACCAGCGCGAGATAGGCAGTTAGTTTTGCTTTTGTGGATGCAAGTTTCAGTTTTCTTTTAAGGTACCACAACTTAGTTTCAGCTTTTGAACATATGTTGTCAATATGTAAATTCCAACTTAGATTAGATGATATAGTGACACCTAAATACTTAAAGGAGTTGACACATGTTATATTCCGCCCATCTATTTCATAACCAAATGAAAAAATATTTTTGGTTTTGTTTGTCAGTGTAATATATGATGTTTTCGTATAATTAATTTTCATTCTAGAAGCTGCGCACCATTGATTAATGGAGTTCAACGCCAAATTTAATGTGAGCTGGTCTTCTGGCTTTGATATGATTGAGTATATTAAACAGTCATCCGCAAATAGCCGGACTGTTATTTGAGGAGGAAGTGAGACTGCGATGTTGTTAACATAGCATCAAAATAATATGGGCCCCAGCACAGACCCCTGAGGGACACCTGAGGGTACACCCAGGACGTCAGATTTCGCACCGTCTACCTCCACATACTGGGTTCTATTAGTAAGGTAAGCTTTAATCCAGTACACAATATCTGTGTTTATGCCTAAGTCAATGAGCCTGTTAAGAAGTTCATCATGGGGTACACGGTCGAATGCTTTAGACATGTCTAGGCAAACTGCATCCACTTGGTCTCTGTTGTTTAAGGCTTTTGAAAAATCATGCAGTGTTTCAACAAGTTGGGTAACAGTAGAGAGCTTCCGCCTGAAACCATGTTGATTGGGATTTAGTTTGTTCGTGTCCTCAAGATATTTGGATAAGCAGTTTGCCACGACGTGCTCAAGCATCTTGCAACAGGAGCAGGTGATAGAAATAGGTCTGTAATTGTCGGGAACGTGCTTGCTTCCAGATTTGTGTACTGGAACTATCCTAGCCTGCAGCCAGTCATTTGGCAAGGAATGTTGCTTCAGTGATGCATTGAATATGATAATTAAATATTTTGCGATCCATTCCGCGTATCTTCTTAGGAACTCATTAGGAATAGAATCAGGACCATAAGACTTTTTTGTATCTAAATTAAGGAGGAGGGAAAATATTCCTTCATGGGACAATGTAATAGCGGGTGTGTCAGACGGTTTGGAGCATAATCCGCTTATTGAATTCTGGGGCATAGAGTTAGAAGGGCTAAATACAGAATGAAAATAGGCATTACATCTGTTAGCGATTTCTGATTTATCAGTAACAACACAACCATCCACTGTAAGAAACTCCATTTTTTCCCTAGAGGGTGAAAGGTGACGCCAAAAACGCTGTGGGGAGGTTTTCATAAATTGGGTGAGCTTTTCGGAAAAATACCTATCTTTTGCTGTCAATAACTTCTCTTTAAGTATCGAAGATAGGTGCGAAATTTCATTTTGATTCCTTACTCTGTTGCGTTTTCTCCGCTTTATCCTTCGCTTTAGCTGGATTATCTCACGATTTATCCAAGGGTTACGTTTCTTTATCGTTTTTTGACGTTGCGGAACAAACTTTTGCAGGCAGTACCTGATTATATTTTTAAACCTCTCCCACAACTGTCGAATAACGGTGACCTTTCAGACAGGTTTCGCAAGTTTAATTAAGTTCTCACGGCCATCATGCCAGAAAAAGACAGCTTGAGAGCTCCCGTAAGCGGGGCTTTTTTGTTTGGGCGCCAGAATAAAAGTACGCTTGAACTCAGCCTTGATAACTGCAGAGCTGTGAGATTGAAAATAAAATTCTGATGGCCTTGACAAGGTTTGTGTTGTTGCATTAGTTGTTACCTTGCTTGTCACGGCATTTATTTAATATTATTAATATTCACTTTGCTCATTACCAAATGCCTAACACTGTACGCACTTTGTAGTTTCTATTTCTTTTCCTCCCTGAGAGATAGAAATAGACATAGACAAAGATAGACAAACGAACCCAACTTTAATCTCATTTTGCTATATGTTAGAAAAAAACGCCAATTAAAAAATGGAAACACGTGACGTTTCGAACCTACTTGGACATTGGCGATACCAAGAACTTCCCCAAAAGAATAAAGCAGCAAAAAGCGGACGTCAAACAAATGAACACGGATCGAAGCGCCGTGGTAGAACGCTACTAGTCATGCGACCATAAGATTGACTTCGACATAAGCATTGTGCTGGACAGCGAGCCGCTCCCACGCAGAAGGTTCTTACTTAAGTTGTGGCATATTCAGCAGACACGGGGAAATATTAAGCGCTCCTCAAGAACCCTTCACCCCTCTTACATCCATATTCAACGGCCAGTGACCTGGCGGCTGACGAAACGTGGACTTGGGAAGGCTAGCTGGGACTAGCCCACTGTCAAACCTGATGAAGGAAGCGAGTAGGTTCTGAAGCTTCGTATTTTTATTTTTTGGCGCTCTTTCTCACTCAAATTCATTTTCACAATGGGACAGACCTCTGTTTAATGTTTCTCTTGACTCTAACTAATTCGAGCCGCAGAAAAACCCAATGTAGAGCTTTCCTGATTACGAAGCAGCGAAGGGGCTCCGATATAATTAGGAGAAACCTGAGAACACAGGGGAAAAGAAAAAAATTACTGAGGGCGACACTTACAATATTCACACTGTAAACAAAAAGACTGCAAACAAACAATCCAATCACCTTGACACACTGAGCAAACAGAATATGCCCAATCAACGAACCGCGCTGTAAATAGCCCTGGACGCCGCCTCATAGTGATTTTCATTACTTAAACAAATTTCTGCTCCCGAAAAAAATAGATATTGCCAATATATAAAGAATGGTGTGTTTATCTTAGCAAACACATAAAAGAAGACAAATAGAGCTCAAAATATGTGGACAGTGAGTTTAGTTTAAAAATGCCTTGTTGAGACATTCCGCCACTGAGTCGAGCATGTTTAATCGAAAAAAGTTATGCAGAACTTCGAGGACACTGATGTCTCTCGATGTTCATTAGAACTAAATGTTACCTGTTAAGGTTCTTTTTTACTGCGCCAGCTCGAAAACTAATTCATTTATGTAAATGGTGTATAAATTTGGTTCTGAAAATTTCCTGAAGCTCTGTAAGAGCTCCCCGTGCGCTGAAGTTTGCACCTCAAATTATCAAGTTAAATATTCTCTGAATGGAGCGTCACTTCACACAGATAATTATAATTTTCTGGTGCACGACACAAGAAGCACTGATCAAATACGCACTCTACCAACGTGCAAATATTCACAGCGTGTCCTTTCAGCTGAAGATTTCACTTCAGCTCTAGCAATTTGAGTGACAGATTTTAGTCTCCCGACAGTGAAGACCTGCCATACTCAGCCTTGGTGGCGCAGCAAACACTCGGGATGTATTCTGAGGCCGGCTTTACACCAAATGAATTACCTTCCTCAATGCTACAATGACAGTGGGGTTACAGATCCTCTTTAGAATCTCATTCTTTGATATTCATTGTTCGAAAATTATCTTGACACTCTTCACTCACGGCATTTTACCACAAGCGACGATAAATTAGAAGGAATTACTGCGCCCTCCTAATTATCCGCTAAAGAAGGAAAACAATTTCGCATACGCAAATAAGTCAAAATACAAAAATATGCAAATAGCTTAAGGCGAGAGTGCTTCAAAGCGCAGAATGTGAAAACGTTTATTTTTTTATCACAGCAGTGCGCTAATGTCTCCAACTACTACGCAACTATCGGCAGGCACTGACACTCGTATTTCTCCTGCCATTCAACAAACTCTACGAATGAACAATAACGTGATTACGGTAAGAAATTTTTACGCTATATGTTTAACTTAGGAGTTAATTTTGACGTGCGGTGTTGCTGTATATTTTTGTTCTTGGTGATGCAGCACTCCCTAGAAATAGTATGTGCAGCATCAGGAGGAAAACAACGATCTCGGGCACCACACATCACAATTTAACCTTCCCGTTGATGTAAACACATAAAAGCACAGACCTGGATAACATGCATTACAATCCTTATTAAGGGGCGTGTTCAGAGGGCTCCTCACTGTTTGTGCCAGTAGTCTGTAACAGGTTAAGATGCCTACATGGTCCGCCGAATTAAGATTCTTAATTTTTCCTACCTCTAATTTCGTCGTATCATATGGCCATGTATCTATAAACCTCACCACCTAAAGCCGCCCGAAGTGGCCTTTAAACCAATGGGACGTGCGGAGGCGCTCAGGAGCGGCTCATCGCCATTCCTACGGGGTCGGCCTCAATCACTGGCGTCTTGGAGGGAAGAATCCACCTCCTTTGCTTGAATCACTTTCTTCCCTGTCAATAAATGTTTTTCCCTTCCTTTACAGCAGCATCAATGCCGGATAGCGAAAACACTAAACGCAGTTCCTGTGTACCAATTAGCAAGAAATTGCAAGGTGTACACCTTCCAATTTATTTCTAACTGGTGCACACAAAAAATGCAGTTGACCACAAAGGCTCAGGGTGAAAATATAACGGAGTATAATAAAGCCAGCATTTTGGCTAGCTGGTAATTCATTCTTGGCAACAAAGCGCGCAGAAAACGACAAGGACGAAGACGAGAAAAAGACACAAACAAGCGCTAACTTCCAACTGAATTTTTATTCGCAACATTCGAAATGTATAGGAACATATTAGGAAAGGGGGATGAAAGACAATGATAAAGAACGATAAGAAAGAAGAAAAAACAAATGGCTTACAACACCAAAGTTAGGAATTCATGTGGTTGTGCTACAGATTCTTGACCTCCTTTAGCGAGAGAGCCTGTGTCTTTCCTACTCGTTACCTTCGTCGTTTTCCGCGCGCTTTTGTTGTTAATAAGGAAGTGGTTACTGATTAATATATATCCAAGTCGAACCACTCTAGACTGAAGAGATGTCGCGAGCAAAAAATATTTGAAGTCACTGCTTTTAACAACATGAGATACCACACCTTGCACCAGACCTATTGAGCACGTTACTGTATGCCACATCTGAAATGCTCCAGGGCAGCGTCTCATGCACACATTTATTTCCAATTCCTATGAATGAGCTTTTTACGAAAGGCCAAATATTTAGGCGGATTTTTATTATTATTTTAATATTTGACTACTTAGAAATGATAACACCTGTTTCCAAATCTGTGTGCGGATCAAGTGGAAGTTTTCAGGTCGCTAAAACAATTAAAAGAACACTGAACATAATTGTATAGAACAAAAAAAAAAACACTAGCATCTGACTGCGCGTGTGTGATCTGTGTTAAACGCCGGAACCGATTTTTGTAGCGATAGCTACATTACGGTAGAATTTCGAGCCTCCAGCGCGGCGGCGCCGCCACCCTGTGGCTGCGTCTTCACGCTGTCACGTGGTTGGTCACCTCATGCGGTGCAGCTGCCGGCGGAGCAGCAGCTGCTGATGGTGGCACGGCGCACCGGCGAAACCGAGCTGCCTCAGCTCTGCGCATGCGCCGTGTCAAGTGGGACGAACATGAAGAAGGAACGCCCAGCGAAACGGAGCAGCGAAAGACAGACTTTGCAGTTCAACTCAACAAGTTCCACTCGGCCAGCTATAGCTATCGCGTCCCTCCAGGTTGGACCAGAGCTAAACCACCGCGAATTTTTTTAGCATCGCAACCTAGGATTCACATTGTTTCACGACCACTGACTGTAAGCTGTTCTCAATAACATTGAATCAACCGCATTGAAACCATTCTTCTATTTCAGATGATGCCTACGCGGCACTCCACTACCAATAAGTACTGACTTTCACTATGCTCATCAGGTTTTTGCTAGAGTATGCCAAAAACTAATTCCATATCAGCAAATAACAAGGGTGAAAGTAGACGGATTAGCAAAAATACAACGAAAAGCAATCAGTCTTCTCTATAATGAAGGCGAACTGCCACTTACTCCCATTCGGAAATTCCCGCCCGCGTAAATGTTGAGAAATGAAAAAAAAACGTCGACAAAGCCAAACTATCAAAGCCATTAATACCCACTGCCGAGAGGAACAAATCGCGGCAACTACTGCGCATGAGTGCCTGCTTGTCGACTGTTTGGTGGAAAAAAGTGTTTGGGCAACCATGCGCTCACCCCACAAATTCGCACTTGGAAGAAGACTGACGCCTTAAACCGTTTTTCTAACATAACCGAATTTTCCTAATTAACCACCCTGTTTAGCAAGCTCCGCTTGCCTACGAACCCTGCTGGTTTATGTTGCGATTTCCGGTTTAAAACGGGAATGGTTTTATGGTGTTTCACGCTAGCCGATAGAAAGAAAGAAAAAAAGTGGGCTTGGGTGAGCTTACAATAGAGCTCAAGCTTCGTGTCCTCCAAAGCTCACTGTTTTCGCCGGACTCTAGGAATCGAAGTATCCCGGCCCACCTAACAATTAGGGATGTGTTTACATTTGTGGTACGGAGACGAGACAGTGGAACTAGACGTCGGGCTAAACAATTACCTTGCCGGTGATGTCGCAGTTGCCTCTCGGGTGCGACCTCCTGGTACCGCTCCAATAGGCACCTGATGAGGACGTGAATGCAGCGTTTTATTCCTACTGCAGTTAAGCTCATTAGGGCAACATGCGTATATATCTTATGTGCCTTCACCCGGGCTTGCTTCAAACCTGCAATAACCCTTCGCGTGACCGCTTGCTTAGCCTGCTATGAATGGTTTCTTTCAACAAAAGTTGGCAGGGCAGGCATGCAGGGGCATATGTTGCACTGACTTCGGGTTTGTGAATAAAGGAAAATAGCGTGTTCGATAAAAATTAACTGAATAAAACAGTAGCCGGCAGTGACACGTGTACGAATGGGGCTCCCGCAACGAAGAAATTTTGAGTGGAAATCCTGATGAAGGGGTGCTAGTGCACCACATATTTCTTCTATAAATTGAGGCTACGACATTTCCCGTCTAGCATAGTGCTCAATTTTTTATGTACAGGGGAAATTTTCTTTCTGAAGTATCCGTGTTATTAATAAATAAAACACTCTAAAGAACAGGTCGTGATAATTGATTCTTTTTGGCGCTTGATTTCAACTGCTCTAGTAAAGGTACGAACAAAGTAAGTAGCGGTACGGTCTACGCATGTGTCCGTCTGCAGCATGTGTGGTTCGTCCGTGTGTAACGTGTTACTTTGTCGCCATCTTTTTTTTCCGCTGTTAAAATCAAGCAAACTCCAAAAGAGCCTGCACGCTGTCTACCAGTATGCGACGCCAGTGCACCGCAGCCGCACTAAATTTGATTACGCAATCTACTTAGCACAATATACAAGGAATTTCCCCGTATCCTTAGAACGCGGCCAACTTTTATGAAAGCATCACTCGGACTGGATTTCATGAAGCGGTTAGTATCGGATGAATTGTACAGCAATGGGTAGTACTGTAAATGTTATGTCGACATTAAACAATGGGCATGATTTGTGAAAAGCAAGGAGCACAAGGGGTTTCCTTCTAATGCCTGTAGTGAATCTGTTGTAGCACCATTGAAAGTCCTAGCTTTCGAAGATGTGAGGATGTATGTCGTTCGAGCCTTGAAAAGATTTGGAACGGTGGCACTGCATAATGAGCCACACGTAATGGTCCAGAAACAAACCTCATGGAGCAAGCTTTGACTAAGGCTGTACGTGCATGATTAGCTGAATCACATGTTTCTAGATAGTTGACAGCTTGATCCTGAGAGCGAACAGAAGCAACGCGAATAAAGCCGTTGTCGTCGTCTTCATGCGGCGATCGCTGCAATGGTGCCCGGTTCACAAAAGGAATTCATTTTCAAATTTCCACATACGAAAAAGCTGGAGCGCTGCTCTTTATTCGAAAAACACTGAGAGTTCCTTGACTCCATGTTCGGACAACTACACCGTCGGTGGCACTCGAAGCAGCATCAGAACAAGCACCGTGAACGCCAGTATCTTAATGCAGGGGCATTGCAGCGGCGTTCTTAACATCTGTATACGGTCACCCGGTGCACTCATGATTCTTCTTAGCGCAGTAATAAAACGGTGTGCTGAGCCGCTCTACGTGCCGCCTTTGTTTATTTTGCGCGACGATTGGTAACGCCAAATAAACGGCCAAAGAATATATCGGCAAGATACGAATGCACTGAAAAGCGCGGTGCATGATGCTACAATGAGAACGGACGACCTCAGCGCGTGTAAACTGAAAAAGAAAATGTCTCCGAATAGCCAGGTAATTATAAGGCGTCAGAGTAAGCTTGCCCACATGGCCAGTAAAAAATACTCGGGAGCGTAAGAGCTGCGTGCGCCATTGATGCTTGAAAAATTTGGAGGACACTTCAGCGCGGACTTTATGGGTATGACGCAAATAGCGTTGACGGGTCACGTCGGCGGCTTCTCTTGCCCACGCAGGAACGGACATTGTTTCCTCTTTCACAGTCGTGATCATTATGTGCAACACCACACGACATGCATATCAAGCACAGCTTTAACCAAGCCTCCGTGGCCACGGCGTGGCGTGTCTGAGTCGCAACCAATTTTTTCACTGGTTAGTCTGATTAACCCCGTTTTCTTTTCACAGCAAGTAATTTATAAACTTGCATGTCCTAATGAAGTTTGAGTTAGTTCCGACGTTCTATTTGCTAGTTTTCTAAAGTTTTGAAGAATTTTCAATGCCGCCGCCCCAAGTGTTACGCAGCCGCCTTTCGACCAACCCAGAATTTTTCGACGTAACGCTGACCAACAAAGCCGGTTTTTTCGCTGAAAGGGATTCTTAACGCAGTCGCGTTATTAATGTGCACGCCACTACCTTGTAGGCTTCCTGGTTTTTCTGCGCATTCATCAGTTACCCAGATATAAAGGTCTTGTCTTTGTGTTTCTAAAAGAAAGGTTGGTGTATAAAATAGCTTACCGAGTTCGAGAGCTCTAATTATGAGGTGTGCAGTAAGCTAACAAGGGTAAGTAGGCCTCGCTGCACGTCTAGCTAGGGCCGGTTTTTCCAAGGAAAGTCTTTGCTAAAGACAGACGTTTATAGAATTCAGCGAATAGACTAAGAGAGTTTTCAAACCTGAGAGTTTTGTAGTTCTTCCTGATGAAGCAAGCACTCACTAACGTAATAACAGTGTGACGCAGCTGAATAAGAAAGCTACCGTTGGTGCGCAGCCCCTGCAGTTTGGAACATATCGAAATTATACCTGATGAAATTTTGAAACCCGCTTTTTTAATAATGGACAGCTCTCAATGAGGAACTCGTTTTTTCTTTCCGTAAAGGCTGCGGATGTCCGAGGCGCAAGTTTTAAATCGTGCATTATTATTGCCGGCACAAGAAAAATTCAAAATGTAAACTGCAAATCTACGCGAGCGACGCAATTAACTTATTTTTCCATTGCGTGTTTTAGAAGCCTGCCAGACAGAACTTGGGAACATCCCTTAGCTGCACGCTGGACTTTCACAAGGTTTTAAAATAAATTGAAAGCTTTACCTGAGGTGTAAAAACCGTTACACCCATCGAGTTAAAACAGATACGTATTACGTTAAAGCAATATAAAGCAAAATTAGTTCAATATTTGAGTACACGCGGGGTTAATACCATGCACAGCGAAGCTGCGCTATTTACTTCGTGTAGGGAAATGGTTATGAGACTCCATGTTTTGAAAGAAGATCTCGTAATATATTACGCATACAATGACTAAATACTTGAAACATGCTGCACAAGATAAGGGATAGAAAAATTTAATTCACTACCAAAGAATATCAGGCCCAAATAGGGTATCAAAAAACAAACCGCAAGCGGCAAGAAATTTTGAGGAAGGGGCATGGAGCTTACCAATACGCTGGGCGAAGCAAGTAGCACACATGAAGCGCAGATCAAACAGTATGCGTCGGAAGAGCACGCGTAGCAATAGCGACACAGTGGTGAAATATGAGCTACCGAAGAAATACCTGGAACAAGTTGTTCTTGTGTTCAAGCTGTCTGAGATACGTGCGTGCAGTAGATAATAACTGAGCTGCTACAGTAAACTGGCCGTAAGGGTTAGATATTGTTACTGGGTTTAAGCGAATCTAATAAAAACAGAAGTGCTGGTCGCATTTCATACTAAATAGAAAACGTTAACAAATGGAATAAAAATGTGTCTAACACCTGCCTAACTGAACCGATGCCTTTGAGCCATCCGCGCCATACGCTTCCGACAAGCTGAGAGGCGGAGAGTATCAGCCGAAAATGAAGAGATACATCAGTGATGGCGGTGCCCCGGCACCCAAAACCAATATTTTATTGTTACTTTCAGGGCTCTATGTGATGAATCTACTATTTGCGAACAGCATACGGCACACAAGGGGAGCTGAGGTACACTTCAAGTGATCGGTCCTTGCTGGCGAGAGAGCGCGACTATTAGAACTTTAAATGAAACCAGGCTCATACGGGCATATGCTCACTGTCTTTCTCGAAATTTTGATGAGAAATTAAGGATAGTACGAACACTGTCATTGTTTCGTTTTGTCGGTTGCAGGTATTTTATTATGATATGTTTCTGCAAGAGTCTGAGATTGGTCGTCGCGGCTATTCAGAGTTTGAAGAGACATACCACAAATCCATTTTGCTTGATCTGTAAGTGATATGTCAAGAAACATTCTACCAGGCCTCATTCTGTGTGAAAGAAATTGCCCTCCCTATTCTTTTATTCTGTGTTCTACACCCACTCACATCTCTTCTTTCACCGTCGCGTTGTAATTTTAGGCCCCTCGTTTATTTATACTTGCATTGAACTTTTGCTTCAGGAAACAAGTCGGCCAGCCCAGATGAAAGGAAATCGTGAGGATAATTCCACTCGAGACGGCAGCGCCTACGTAGGCGCGTTGCTTAACTTTTCTACCTGCATCTTTTTTCTCCAGTCATTTGATGTTTGTTTCTTTTACGTACAACGTAAGCAACGCACCGAAGTCGATGCTCCAATTTCAAGGAGTCAACGGGAACTCTGTGACGGCAATTTTCCAAGAGCCAAATGATGAACGGTGTGTGCCCGCCCTTTAATCTGTAAAAGAAGGATACCGCCGAAGGTCACTGGACCGTGCACATCGGGTGCGCCATCACAAACTTCCTGTGTTTTTACGGCGCTTTTATATACGGCTTTACTGCTAAGCCGAAAGGCGTGTTGCGAGCTACGTTTCTTCGTGCGAACGTTTAAGAGCGCTCTTCGTCCTCTTAAAGACACCTCGCTTCGCAACGACAAATCTCGCCCTCAGGACATTCCTCTAACGATGTTATATCTTCGTGATAACGCTGCATTTAGTCAATTTTCTTTTTCATAGACAGCGTGCTTTTTTCCTAAAATTGTACCAGCTGCCAACTCCTCGACGCATCGCAACACTGGATTCAGAAGATAGGTGTGAAGATTTTTTATTTTCCTCAATGTTCAGTTGGGTGGAAAACTAGAGTTTGTGTTCTCGTGCTTTTTTAAAACTGACGTTAAATAACCCGCACGACTGAAGTTTACGCGAGATAAGGCCACTTCAAGATAAAAAGAAAACAATGCACACTCAAAAACCTGTAGCGTGGCATCAGTTTGAAGAAAGCGGAACGCAAGATATCTGTGAAAGCCCTCTACTCTGATAAATCGGTGCTGATTGCGTAGCACTTCTCTTCCGCTCAAATCCCTCTTCGTATGCTTTCTTTCTGCCGTGTTAGTATGAAGAAGCAATTATCAACAACGATTACAACGCAGTAGAAATCAAACTCCTTTAAGTGGCACTGTGGGCCATGCTTTGTTTTGTTTTTTTGGGGTTCTCGAGCCCTGCTTACGTCGAACTAACTGGTCTCCTCTCTTGTAAACCCGTTTGCATCAGTAGTGAAAACTCGCGCTTACCATATTTCGAAGCACTGGATGGTCATTAAGAAGCCTACCCAACATGAGGGCAGTGAGGAAACCCGTGAATTAATCGGAAACCCAGAACACCAATGATGGTGCTAGGCGAGCTGTGTTAACGAACCTTCAAAATAAATGAACGCTTCTCGGATTCGTACCATGCTTATATTCAACCTACATGCATGAAAGAGCTAAAAATGAGCTTAAGTTTCACATTAAGCATCTAAACTGAGCACACAAGAGACACACAAAGTGTGGATACCAAAAAAACATACGAGGAGAAAACAATTTACCCTCCACACCACACCGCTTTTGCGAAACAACCGTTACAGTGAACGCTTCACGGCTCATAACAGATAAATATCCAATTCATTTGTTTTCATATTTAGAAGTTTGGGAGCACTAAGTTCTAAACTCTGGCGCTTTTCCCATATCGCATTTTGCCTACAGTCCCCTACGTTTTCGCAATTGGAGTTCTTCACGCATTCCTAAAGATCTTTTGCAAGTTATCGGTGAATTCAGCGAATAATATCCACAAAGGTCTGAATTTTTGAGATAGGATAGAGGCCTCAGTATTTTTCTTTGAGTTCGGGCAACGTTACCTAAAAGCGTTCAGCGCCAAATGGACGGTAGAATTCTTCTTACAAATTTTATTTCAGCTAAGCAAAAGTTGCAAGCTACACTGACTAAAAAAAACTTCGATCAGAACGGTTACCGTTTCTTGTTTTTTTTTTATTTCTATAGACTACTTTTGACTCAGTGCGCTCTTTTATATATTGAGTGGGAAGAAGAATGAACCAATTAAAAAATAAACGGTTGAAAAACAGCGTATCTTGCAAGCCTGCCCTGACTTAGCTATTGTTGCATGGTTCGTGGGCATTTAATCACGCCCTGACTATCCACGATGGCAGGAAACACGAAATGCCTCCAAAAGGTTATTCTTCAGCTTTCATTTTTTGCCCCGCCGCGGTGGCTCAGTGGTTAGGGCGCTCGACTACTGATCCGGAGTTCCCGGGTTCGAACCCGACCGCGGCGGCTGCGTTTTTATGGAGGAAAAACGCTAAGGCGCCCGTGTGCTGTGCGATGTCAGTGCACGTTAAAGATCCCCAGGTGGTCGAAATTATTCCGGAGCCCTCCACTACGGACCTATTTGTTCCTCTCTTCTTTCACTCCCTCCTTTATCCCTTCCCTTACGGCGCGGTTCAGGTGTCCAACGATATATGAGACAGATACTGCGCCATTTCCTTTCCACCAAAAACCAATTATTATTATTATTCTTCCGTAGTTTCACGTTGACTGCAAAAACTTAAGAGATTTACTCAAATACACTTGTTAATGGTGGGTTTCGCAGCTTTCACGTACCAACGAGAACAGTAAATAGCGCAGAATTGTTAAGACTACGGAAAACTCGAGGACATAGGCAACGAGGAACACACAAAACACCACGGGCGCATTTGGCAGTCTGCGCCCGTGTTGTTTTGTGTTCCTCGTTGCCCATGTCCTCGTCTTTTGCGCAGTCTTTACTTTTCCGGAACAGTGAACCAACTAGCCCGTAAGTACATCTCTTTATTAAATAGCGATGAAATGCGGTATGGGGCTGTCGTGTTTGTTCTATAAATTCATTGAGGGACAATTAGCTCGAGCTAATGTATAGCTACAGAGTACGTATAGAGTATACAAGCCTGGAATCGTATATCTACTAATGAAGGAACTTCATGTCGTTTAAAGGGAAAGGCGGGGTTAAATAACAAGGCGCACAGCAATATAAATTAAAAAAAAACATTTACACACTTGGAACGGGGCACAAGTGGTTTAGAAAATTCTTGAAATTCTGTTAACATAAAGCAATTCTGAACACTAATAGAGTAAGAAAACTTCAAACTTTGAGGGTTGGAAACTGAATTGTGAACCTGCAATGCGTTGAATAAGAGCATTCCAGCAAATACATTAAAGTAATCCGAAAAACACGCAGTTGGGTGAGTTGGGGCATGTTGCTAGAGAAGGGCGGCACAACGAGGACTTCACATGTGTGTTCGCATGAGTTGCCCTTTTCTTTGTACCGTCGTAGTTGCGCCAGCGTTAACTAGAAATAAGAGCGATAACCCTCGCACTGGCACGAGACTGACGTTGTTGAGCTGTTTCTTGAACACTGCAGACCTCTATACTTGCGATGAGCCAGACAAGGAGCAGTCCACACAGGAGCACACTGATAGTGAATGATTTGTCTCGATATTTTCCTCTCACAGATCAGGAAGTTCGGTTTGCTGATGACAGATCGCACTGAGATGAAGTGGCTTGTAGCGGGCGATGGGCTCAAAATGCTTGATTAGGACACAGTTGTTGCTTCGTAAACAAGAGTTCATAATTATGGCAGAAAGAGCTCAAATGAGGAGCAAAGCGGCGAAAATCCAACAGAAGTCCGTTTCTAGACGCAAGCACATGCACACGAAAAGGCGCAGTATCTATTTTCACCCACTGCGGTGTACATTTACGCTTCTTTCTGGCAGTTATGTCGTACCACAAGGCTAACATTTTTGCGCTTCAGCAATCGAACACGATAATGACAGCCAGAAAAATATATATAGTCTGTCATTGAAATTACAAAAAACGCCAGTAATGGGATTATTGGTAAAATTTCGTTCTTGTATATTTTTTTCCTTGATTGTTGATTTTTTATATTTTTTGTTAGCAGTCTGTCTCATGGCGACCAGTTTTGCAACTTCAGTAGAATAAATAATTTGTTCGAATCCTGTTTGCGCCCATTGGCTCTAACAAAAATCTCGCCTTTGTTTCTGCCTCGAGAACCGGAATATGGTGAGTGAGGATCGATAGAAATTGCTATGCACAGCACAGTGATTCACCAGCGTTCGAGTGGGGAACCAAAGGCGGCATAACTTGGTCCGTCTCGGTGGAAATCGAAGCGCAGCCTGAGGGAAGGAAATGGCGGCAGAAAGAACGAGGTGGCGAAGTCTATGGCTCCAGATTACTTTGGGCCAGATAAGATTCCTTCAAGTGCAGTTACCTCGAATGCCATATGGGTGCATTTCGCTTCCATCGAAATGTTCACTCCGCGGCTAAGCTTTGATCCCTCGGCAACGTACTGAGCGGCTGAAGGCCATGGCCACTAAGCAACAGTGGCGGTATGAATTCCCGACAGAGTTCACAGGTAACTGATTCATCATCATCTTCATCACCATCAGCCTAACTGCAGATACTGCAGGGCAAATGCCTCTCCCATGCCTCTCCAATTAACCCAGTTCTTTTCCAGCTGCGGCCACTACATCCCCGCGAGCTTCTTAATCTCATCTGCCCGCCTAACTTTCTGCCGCCCCCTGATACTCTTTCCTTTCTTAAAATGCACTCCGTTACCCTTAAGGACCAGCGGTTGCCTTGCCTTTGCATTACATGGCTGCCCAAACCCATTTTTCATCTTGATTTTCACTAGGATGTCATTAACCCGCGTCTGTTCCCTCACCCATTCTGCCCACTCCGGTCTCTTAACGTTACACGTATCATTTTTCTTTCCATAGCTGGCTGCGTTGTCCCTAACTGGACCTGAACCCTTTTCGTCAGCCTCCCCGTTTTTTGTCCCGTATGTGAGTACCAGTAAGATACAGCTGTTGTACCTCTCTAAATACGCAAGTCTGACATTGTGATAATATGGTTAGTTCACTCCGCTGAAGCACTAAAAAAACTGGCTGAGTAAGCGTGCGATTCTTGCTATTTTGTTGGTGGAGGCAGAAGGCCGAGGCGCCCGTGTGCTGTGCGATGTCAGCGCACTTTAAAGGTCCCCACGTGGTCGAAATTATTCCGGAGTCCTCCACTACGACACCTCTTTCTTCCTTTCTTCTTTCACTCCCTCCTTTATCCCTTCCCTTGCGGCGCGGTACAAGTGTCCAACGATATATGAGACAGATACTTCGCCATTTCCTTTCCCCAAAAGCCATTTATTATTATTATTATTATTATTATTATTATTATTATTATTATTATTATTATTATTATTATTATTATTATTATTATTATTATTATTATTATTACCTAACTTATCGCAACATAGAAAGTTGCCGTCTGAATCAGTTCGTGTCATTAGCTCTCCCTTGCAATTAGGTCATAAAACATACCCACCGCGCATTCAGGCGAACTGAGAAGCCTTGTCGGATGCTGTCACCTTTCGGTGTTCGCCGACAGCCGTATGCACTAGTGTATGCACTCGCGTTAAGGGCGGCGCTTTTTATTCGATGTTCTCACGGGGTGCGGCGAGGGTGTGGCACACAAGAATATACGTGCCTAGTTTCAGCAGCCACCCGTATCGTAAGTTGTGTTAGCGTGGGTGCTAACACATCTGCTACATCGGTTTATTTTGGCTGTCGCCGCGTCCCTAACGCCTCTCCAGGGTATTTAAAATTAATTGAAGTCGGAGTCATAAGTGTATAGCGATGCCACTTGGCACTGGAGCGTATACAATGACGGCTTTGCTGAAGTTCTAAAACAGCTCTTCGCGTACGAGACAAGGGAGAGTGGGGGCCAGGCAGCTCTCAGTTCTCCCGCTTTTCTGCTCGCTTCTCTGCCTGCTGTGCTGAGGAAATCAGTCGAAACTTAATTTTATTGTAGGGTGTGGCTATATTGTTGTTCCTAGCTCCCCGCACGGCATGCAATGGCAGGAAAATATGCACACTTGAAGCGCAGTTGCTGTTTCGCTACTGTTTGTTTTACAGAATTTTCGTGTTTAAGTTCCCGGGAGTGGGCCTTACATGCGCATGACCCTGCGCATGTAATGCACCACACTTGGAATCGTAGTACTGCAGCGTTTCCTATCTACACTTTTTTTGCTAAACGCAGCTCCAAATTCTTTGATACGTAGCGGTGTTAACCAGTTTATTTTCACTGTAAAGTAACTTGCGCTTCCAATACCTCTTCTACGCCTTGTGCGCAAAACATCATCACTGCTTGCATCACTTATACATATTCAAGAAAAATTATACCACTGCACTTAGTTCCTTAATTTGTGCTCTTCAAATTTCAGCTTCAAAATTCGCACACGCGAGCCCTGTTCATTTCCCGACTTCCTAGATCGCGAGCAAGCGCTTGGAACAATAAAAATTAAAGTGTTGTTTATTATCTCACCGTCACGACGGCAAGTTAAAGTTTTCAATGACTGCAATAGTTCGGATTGGTTTGCAAATGTCCGTTGACGGCAGTAATGCGAACATAAAAATAATATTTTGCGTTTTTTTCTATTTAATTGATTTCATTATCTATACATAACCCCGGATTTCACTCCTTCTCTTAGCGAACAATCTTAAGGAACTTCTTCAGTGAGCGATATGAAAGGGGTTCATTGAACTTCTTAGCAATCTGAGCGGAAATAGGACGTTTAGAAAGCACCGGAAAAAATTCAAGCAACGACGCCATGGCGCGCTCATAGTATCCAGTTTCCGCGGCTTGCTTACATTTAATGCAGCCCCTCCCCGCCGGCTTTTTGTTATTTTTTCCTCGTTTATTTATTTTTTTGCAGCGGGAAGTTGTTTAAGGCACGTCATAGGGATAACCTTAAAAGTAACCAGCTGCAGAGGACCAAGAAGAAAGCAAAAAGAAGACGAGATGCCACTTGCATTTACAAATAGTATGCACCCTGCTCATCTATTGCCAAAACCGACAAACAACCAAAGCACGTACCTATCTTAGGTTCCTGTGACCGTTTCTCACTGAATTAATCGCGTTGAGCAGTAGGTCAACGTGCACATATTTCTTCGTTTTCTATGCGTGAACAATCTGCATTAGAATAAATTTTCAATAAATGAAGCAGAATTTCCATACCTTTTCCCGGGTTCTCTGACCTGGTTACCTCAACGGGGCAATAATTCTCCGCGGTGGTTCAGCGCTTTAGCATTCGGCTGCTAAACGCATGGTTGCAGAATCGGATCCCAGCAGCGGTTGCCACATTTCGAAGGAGGTCAAACACAAAAATGCCCGCGTTCGTTGAGTTGTCAAAGGGGAGTAAAGAACACCATGTCTCATATTAATGCGCAGCCCACTAATACGTCGAGGCTCATGACCTATGTGTACTTTTGGGACATGCAAATTAAACTGCCTTTCCTAGGGCACTGGGAACATGCTTGTGAGTAACTACAGAGCTGATATGTCGCACGTTCCCCTACACAGCTTTTTCAACTGACATCGATATCAGTACGGATATCGCTAAACATAAAATACGCAGTTAATGTTACGGTCCGGCCGCCTTTTCAAGTTTTGTTATTCGAGAAATTTGAGATGCACTTGTGAGGTCGAACAGCGGATATTCCCACATTCAGCGGGGACATCCTACAATCGGAGCTGACCAGCGGAGCGAAACAAAACAAGGAATCAAAACTGTCGCAGCACTCACCTAGAACCAAATGAGGTTGGTTCAGCTGTGTTCACTCGGTTGTGCCCTATTGATCTGCGATCTGTCCGTTCAGCAGCCGTCCTTAATCATCCACAACCTTGCTAGTATACTGGCGGCTGGTGTCATTCTCTCACAGCTTATGCACGTCGCTTGAGCTGTCGCGGAAAAGTGAGCAAAAGGGCGGCCACGTCGCACGCCTCGGCGCAGTTGCCTCGGCGCACTTGCACGGGGCCCAAATTACTCCCTGTCAGCAGATAGCTACGCTCCTAAAACAAAAAAAATAACGCGATTGCACCGCGTTGGACTCCATATTACGGCAGGTGTGGTGAAGCCTATTAGGATTCACGCGCCGCATTAAGGAGATAATATGCCTGATAAAGTGCTCTTAAGGAGACATAGCTCAAGGCACGCTAATGTTTTCCGCAATCATACCCCCCGTAGAAAAGCTTGCGCTAAGGCACAATTTTTCGCTATCAGGAAAACTGCAAATGGCTGCCATTCTTTGGATCCCATGTCAGCGTTTCTCCCGATATAAGTCACTACGCCAGAAAGTCAAAGGGAGGTTACTTGTGCCAAATTTATGTACAATAATAATGCAGCCTTTTCGCGAATATTTGTTCGAGCTGGGATTAGTCAGTCTTACTAGTAAATATGCGAATGCTATATGTGATCATAAACACTGAAATATTTCTAAGCATAGTTTTAAACCCTTTTGTTATCATCCACATGGGTCTGCTGCACTTCGGATCCCTTCGGTGATGCAAAACCTGCGAGGGAATAATTTTAAATCTGCTGTGATCTTCAAGAGCACACTGAACTGCTTCTTTTCGTGCTACCAGATTTGGAGCTGGTATCCCAAAAGTACTTTTGCCCCGTTATTCGTTCATTTGACTCCAGATATAGAAAGTGGTGTGACGAGAACTTCGGTTAAAGCAAGGCGATGTCTTGCAAGAATATAATATGAAAAAGATTTTTTTTGGTGCTCGAGCTACGTAGAAAGCGAGTACTCTGTAAGACGCACACTCGCACTACCTGCGATGAATTATGCTCTTTACCTAAATAACTGTGGTGGCTTACAAACAACGACAGTTCTTGGAAATGGTCAACACGGTCATGGAGACAGAACAAGATGTGTCAAGTGTTGTTGCCTTACTCTTCTCAGTGCTGCAGACAATGACATAAGGAATATTGGTGGTATGTTTGTGTTACACAAAAAGTTACTGCAAATGTTAGTGCAATTTTGGCGTTATGGTTAACAAGTGAAACGCTATGTAATCCCCTTTCAGATTGCGCACACTTTATTTATGACCATGCCATTGCACAATTTGTGGAGTGATCCAATTAGACAATAAAACCATCACATCCAATTTTTATGGGCAATGTGTGTTTTTTCTACAACGTATTGCTATTGGAGTTATTTGTCCAGCCTCCCAGGCTGATCCTAGTGTTTTTTTACATGACTTTGAGGTAATACTTGTTCACTTTTCTTCTATTTGCAAACTTGTCGTGATAAGTGGTATGCCAATATTCCTATCTTAGGTTGTAGCCATAGTGGTTACTCAGGCTTCATGTCGTCTTATGGCTTCAAGAATTACTTTTTGTGTCCGACGCGTATCACAAGTATTACCTCGATCTGTCTTGAACTTATATTGTGCAGCGTCGTTTTGTGATATATTGTTTTTCATTTTATTGTATTACACTGTTTTATTGTATTAACGTTTTATTCTGAGTTGTAGTTGCTTCCGCCCCCCCCCCCCCCGTTTCCGCCCCCCTCGTTTCTTCAAAAATGCTTCAAGAAAGAGGCACAGTAAAGATGGGGTTGCAGGATGCGCCGCTCGGGCGCTCATGGGGTGAAAGTGACTCGACTTGTTTGGAAAAGGCCAACAAATGAATAAGAAGATATGTCTCTACTTCGGTTTGCGATGTAAATATAATAATGTAAGCCACGTGGCATACCTAATTAGCTTATATAAGAAAGACTGCAAGCAATGAAATCGTGTCCTTCGATCTGTATCCCGTCTGCCGCCCTATACCATGAGACCCTACAAGAACATATTTCTTGCCAAAAACCTCGCATCGTATAAATTACGGAGAATTTGTATGATAACGAGAAATATCAGGTATCTATTCATAGACAACTATCTATGTACGAGAGAGTCGTTATTAGGCCATGAAAAAAAAAATTACTGACGCAACGTTTACAATCCGCATCGGCAACTTTAGGGAGGCCCGACTAAAAAAACCATACTGAAATGAGCTCTTCATGAATTTCTGCACAAGACATATGTTACTTCTTCAGATTTTTCTTGTTTCTCACACCTCTTTCCCTCCACTTCAGTTTAACGGACAGCTGAGCCGTCGGGCCTGCGCAATTGCTTATTGGTTGCGTGGAACATACTGTAGGGTACTGCCATTGAACTCGCTTTCCCTATTTTTGAGTGCACGCATTGCTCGGTCTTCGCTTCTATGTGGTCTCGATGCTGTCGGCACGTGTATTTAGATGTGTTGATCGCGCTCAAAAGTGCTTAGTCTTCGCAGGGTCTGCTCGTCCGTGCGTGATTTCATGCCCACCGCAAATAATGAGCGTTTACTGTGCTCTCTGTCTCCGTGCCGTCTAAAGCAGTCTCTCAAGGAGCTTATTAGTGAAACGTAAAAAGCAGACTAGGTATTTATTATTTGTAAAGCGTCAGGACACCGCACTGAACGGTACTATCGGCAGTAGCGAAAATGAACACGATACGACTCGCGCTGGTACACGTCTCGCGCCGAACAGCAGTCACTAAGGTAACAACAACAGCAGCAGCAGGCTGCCCAGCGCCAACCGCTTGGTATCAGTGCTTAAGAGGAGGAGTAAATTTTTTTTTCATAAAACTAGAACTTTGATCTACTTAATGAATGTGTCGGGGTAAAAGGTTTAACTTCATGTTACAACCAGCAGACCAGGTTGGCCTCGCGGACGAAGTTCAACAGGGAACGAAGCATGGTATGCCCGTTTTGTCCCACCGGTGGCGTCATCCACCCTTTAAGTGAAGCGACCCTGCGACATCTGGCATTAGTGCGTATTGGTTTCATACTAGGACAATCCTACCGCAAGGGCCGGAAGGTCAGCTGTGCTACGGTGTCGCAGGACAAGCAAGCAACAGGCTCCAGGGCGACTTCTCTGTTGTTGCTGTCTCGCGTTCGTCTCTTAGGTGTATAAATGAGCCATCTCGGAAAAAGATCTACCGTGAGTGCGATGCTGGCGCACGCCTTCCATTGCAGCACTATGGTTTCATGGGGCACTCCTGCATGTAGCGGGTGAAGTTTCTCTGGAACAGACTATTGCAGACGCCACTTGCATCACTCCTTGTGTGCTGCGCGAAGCCCGCCATCTTCCTGCCGCGGGGATGCACGTATGATTTGATGAAACCACGCCCATGAGCGGCTACCACGAGCATCGCTCGCCATGTCATCGGCAGCCTCGTTGCCGAGACCATCGGCGAACCCGGGCATGCAAACTTTGGACACGCTGGCACAAAAACCGGCGGATTTCCTGGCAGGCGAACTTAATTCTATCGTTCGTGCCACTCCTGGGAGTGCCAGTAGGAGCCCTCAGGGCTGCAATGAGTCTGTGTACACTGTTATTGTCTTTCCGCCAATAGAGTCCTGGTCTTTCCTTGGGAGCAACCCCTGGCCGTTCAATGCTAAGAGGATCGCTTGCAACTCAATTTTGGCGGTGGTGGCAGCTGCAATGTAGCAGACCGTGCACATCCCGTAACTTGATCATCTAGAGTCACCGGCAGTAATGGCTGCCATGCATGAGGTAGGATCCCAGGTTGCGTCCGTGAATATCACCGTTTCGGTCTCACTCGTGCGTAGATCTCGTGCTCTGAATTGCAGCTCGTTACATCTACTTGTTTTGGGTGGTGACTGCTTTCAGGCCCGCGCACGTTCGACGTCCCATGGCGCCGTCCTTGGAGGATTGCTAAGGTAGCTCTAGGGGTGAACCTCGGCATGCACCATTAGCTGCCGGGCCGCCTTGGTCAGCCTGTGAAGTTGATTCTTGTTTGCGTTGAGCTCCATTACAACGGCTTCTAGAGTCGCTATTTCCGTGCACTCGTCGAACTCCTAGGCTTTGGTGTGACCTAGGAGTCCCGTGACGACTGTTCTGCGCAGGCTTTCCTGTTTGTTACTGTTTTGCGGTCTGCGTCTTAGACAGGTAAACCAACGTTGGGCCGTAGCAGATGCGCGACGTGACCATGGCTGTGACCAATAGAACCGGCACGGCCAGGTACTGTAGATATATTTTTGGTAAGATGGAGAATACGCTTCCACCTCTGTTGGAGTGGCGTGACCCAAGTGCTGGTGCCCCCGTCCTCAGGCATCGACAGACCCAGGATCTTGAAGCGCCTTCCCTTTGGGTCTTTAAAGGGTCATTCCTTCTGAGGGAAAGGTGCACCTAAACCGGGTAATGATGTGTGACGACGTAAAAAAAGAAGAAAGCTCTGGATATTAAATGTCGCATTAGAAGCTTTACAACGTGGTCGTAAAGTGTCTACCTAACCAGACCGCGTAATGAAAGGCATTAATGAGCATCTTGTGGCTTCTTTAGAATTTAGTATGAAAAGCACCTTTAAACAAAGACGCGTTTTTTTTTTCAAATCATGCGAGTAATCTTTTTCAAGTACGCGCGATAGGATCGAAAAACACTCCTCAGCAGAACGACGTCAGCACGCGTTAGACAACCGCGGGAGGTAGAAATTAATCCGCAGCCCTTCAATACGTCACCTATTACAACCGGTCAGCATCTCTGAGTCCATACAATATCATAAAATAGCACACCACACCATACCACACCATGCCGCTTTGCCGCGCAGTATCATACCATACCACACTATAGCACATCATACCATCCAATACCATACAACACCGTTCCGTACCAAACCATACCACGGAATAACATTATATACCGCATTGGACTTTATTGACGTTGTCATTTTCCAGTACCAACTTCAGCTTTCCTGGACATACTTTTATATATGAGACATCTATGGAATATTGCAAGATACTGCTGTGAACATATTGATGAATAGGGTCCAGTCTTCCTACATGTAGCCAATTCTTACGTGTAAACGTGTCCTTGTCTCCCGCCGAGTAATTAAGACAGCCAAAGACAACCAAGGGGGTTATTTTTTGGCCGTAAATAGCAGAACACTACAAGCATGCCAAGGAGGGATCTACTGATGTATTAATTGTTCAGGTGCAGATTTAGGATATCTGAAAAAACTGCATTCTCATGCAACATTCAGTTTTCAAAACTGCGCTTCTCCAAAATTTCTTGCTGTCAGAAAAAGCGTTAAAATGAGACAAGAAAAGACCAGACTCCTATCAAGGCACACGATCGCCAACAGAATTCAGCGTTACATTTTGCGAAGCACTCAGCAACACATATGATGACGTTTACTCGCCCTGAAATGGATTGCGGGAAAGCTGTCATATGCAGCGCCGGCTTCACCGCAAAGCAACGACGCAGGAAAGTGCTGAACGAAACGTCGAAACCTTTTCCACGGTGTTAGGTATCAGCCATACTTATGTCGGTTTCTCATATACGAACTAACTCTCCAACAGCTCCCTTTGTGTATGCCCCGGTGCCAGAGCTTTAAAAAGCCGCTTAAAGCTTTGAAAGGATTTACTCAATACCGCGGATTTGCGTTTCCGGCGCCCAGAATGGCAAAACTGTCCAGTTTCTTCCGCGCAATAATGTGGTGGAGGCGCAGGACCGTTCAGTACCCAGTCTTTTATCACTGCAAGCGTAATGACCATTAGCTCCGCACCGCGATCGTATCGTCCGCGGCGAGTTCAGCGGTACATAGAGCATGTGGCCTCTCCCTGGAACCTAGGTTTCGAGAACTGCTTTGCGTTGATCTCACTATTGGGCTATTGACAAAGCTTGTAGAGACAAAATAATATAGCCACAAATGCGAGGTCTCCTAAGAAAAGTTCAAAAGAGCAATGTGCGAAATTAGACTGCCGAAACACCCCGGGGTTCTGAGGTCGCATTCTGAGGTACGTTCTCGTCACATCATCAGTCGTTACATAACGGCGGCCTTCATTTTTTCTGATGGGAGATGCAAAGCACGTTAGGGGACCAGTGGCAGATGGACAGCCGAGATTATCAGTCGATAATTATGTCAAGCTGAGCCCAGCAAGAGCAATGGAAAGCTTTCTTGCAACCAAATTTGATTGTATCTGCTCAGTAAGCTGTAGCACGTATGAAAGTCATCGTTTGCTGTCTTTACAAAAAGCCGACCGCTGTCTGATAGGAGTAAAAAAAACATCAAGTCTACAACACTTTTACAAGATAAAATGGCCGTCAACGACTAACCAGCGATATGCCGGATTTTTGAGTGAACATGCAAACATTTCCAAAAATAGTGTGGTCAGAAGAAAGAAAATCTACTAGGCGTAAACTGTGCTCCTCGATGAACGTCAGTTGTACATGACAGTATAGCTAATTTGTTTCCTGCTTAAATAAATTTCCTAGTGAACCCTTTAACGAGTGCAGACTGGTGAGTGGGTCGGTCCAAAGCCAAGTTCTTAGCCGGACGAAAGAAGGTGATCCCGCAGCAGTTTTGAAAACAAAAGAAGAGTCGTTCTCTAAGGCCCTACAGCACGACAAAAAGTATAGTAGTTCACCGCAGAAAACAGAAACTGATTGCATTAGCAGCGCACCAAGTTCTGTGCTATATGCAACCTCCCTTGGACACGTGTCTCAATACCTACGGCGTACATTTCAAACTGTACCGTGCATTGCACTTGCTCTTAATTTGTGGCTAGGTACCAGAAACTGGATAATGATCACAAATTATGCAACCATCAGTTTCTAGAGCAACGAAGCAAAACAATGTGTATGTCGGGGTTAAATGCGAGACCGATAAATATTACCCGTTAAAACACGTTCCTGGTGGACGTTGCGTTCACGCTGAAATTCCAGTGTGGTTAATGCGCTCAGTTTTGATTTTCTGTAGAAAAAATTGCCTGAGTATTTCAGGCCGTAAAGCTTTAGAGGACATTTTCTTCGTTTAGATGTTGCTATGGCAAACACCTCGTCCTAGTTTACGAACTCGCCTTTTGGCCTCATCACTCGACTGTGTTCATCAAGGAGTGGATAAGTAAATTTTAAGTTCACTAGCCCCGCCCCCACGGCGCCTATGGTGTTCGGTTGCTGACCCGGAAGAGAATGGTTCGATCCCGGCTGTGGCGGTCGCATTTCGAAGCAGGCAAAATATTGCTAGGCACGAAAGATTGCTAGGCACGAGGGTGAATGTGTAAGTGCACCCTCGGTTTCATTGTCGAAAAAAGAGTTAATCTTTCTATCGGGGCCTGTTTGAAGTAGTAATGGTTTTACAAAGGAGTTAAACAAAAATTTTTTCCCACTATTCTCTCCTTTTCGCTTTTATTGTTTTTATGCTCCTCATCTTTTAGCCTTAGCCGTGTTTTTTGTTGGCTTCATCTTTCATGCTCCTCCCAGTTTTTTACCGTTTTATCTATTCAGTGCATTTTATCTTCTGTGTTTAGCCGCGTTAATTGTAGGCTTCACCTGTATCGTTAAATTTTCATTTGCCTATCCAATCACCACTGTGCTTTTTCATTGTTGGTTTTTGCTTGCCACTATTCTTTTCTTTTTTCGCCACGTTTTATTTTTGTTATACGCGTATATTTTGGTTCAGTGTTTTCGGGAACCGTCTTCAAAATTCTGTCTGTCATCTGCCCCATTTTTTCACGTGTCGGAGTGTTTCTTTCAAATGACTTGGTAAAGTTTTTTGCATCTTCTTGCTCTGCTTTTTCCTGCTCTTTTCAAAATTTTTCGGTTTTTTTAGCCTTTGTCATTTTGCCCCACCTGCCTTATCATCTCTGTTTCCACGAGCGCATAAAGCTTTCGCCGCTTGGTGGCATCTCTGTCATGGGTATATATGCAGGGTTTCGATGATTCTTGAATAAAGTTGAAGTTCAGCGCCTGTGACGTCGTCCTCTGTGTTTCTTCTGTCCCTGTGCTCTAAACGCGCTGTCAACAAGAATGGATCATTACCAACTAGCCCGGCAATTTGTCCTATTCAAATTAGAGAGCCTTAGGTGGTCAAATTTAAACGGAGTCAATCACTACGGCGTCCCTCATAGCCTCAGGCGCTTCTCGGCGTTAAACGCCATAAACTCTCAATTAAGTAGCAATAGCTAGCATCATTTTTTTGTAATCGGCATTCGCCACAGGTTACAGTTTGCTGCTGCAAGGATTTTCCTTCTGTTTCAAACACGTTATATATGGGAATTTTTTAAAGTGTTTGCTGAAACACCCGATACCTACATTGAGATTAGACATGCTGCATAAAACTTATGACCATGTTTCAGCAGAATATAGGCTCGATTACTTGTGAGCGCTGATATAATGCGCCGTCCTACATAATAATAAACTGTACTGTTGCGATAAGGAATGTTTCTTTGGAAGGTCTGAAAAAGTGTCGTGTGAGAATCGGCGCCCGTCAGAACACCACGAACGGCAAACCAAACGGTAGAAGTGCGGCGTCAGACTCTTGAAAATCGCACGATGCGCCATTTTCACATATTTCGTGAATAGTAGCCAAAAGGGACTCGGTAGAAAGCGCTCTGCTGCGGTTAGACTGTGCGCCAGAACGGCATACGTGGCCTGGGCATCCCTTCTGGGAGGGTTAACATCCAACATTACCGGGTAGAACGACAAATATATGGCCTCAACTCTCAGCCTTTTCAGGCTTCTGTTCGACACAGAATGCGTGCTCAGAAGAGCGCAGCAGGATATACGGAGCCTCTCCCTGCACTGCACCCCACGGAAGAACCGGTCGCCGGGTCGGAGTGTGCCTGTACCCATTCGGTGGGTACCCGTCGGTGGGCTTCGAACCTGCCACCTCCCGCAGCCGAGGCGGACGACCAAACTACTAGGCCACGGCTGCGGTTAGAAACAGAATGGGTGCGCCGAAGAGCGCAGCGGGATATAAGACCATTCGCACTTGCATGAAAAGGTCATTTCCTCCCGCTAAAGTTTGAGGCGTTTGTGAAAAATAAAACGGTACGGTGTAACAATGGCCACACGTAGGGACGAAAAGTCGCAACACCACTCAAGGTAAGAGAGAAACAAAATAAAACCCGGATGTCGGAATTAACCTTCACTCGACATGTGGACCATATGACGTCGTCTGGGACACAATTATTGATTGCAGTGCTCAGTTTCAATCTGTCCGACATAACATGCAAGAAATAAAATGCGCAATACCTTTCGTGGTATGCCTGTTTAGGCCTATTTCCTTGCTGTAGACGTTCTCCTTCGAAGCCGTGTTCTGTTTGCAACTGGAAGTCTCTTTGCCTTCTACTTGCGCTCAATAAAATTGGTGTAGTTCGAGTCAGCTGCACAGATAGAAAATAAATAAAAACGAGTGACCCAACGCCACGCAGTGCGTCTGGCGGCATTTGTTACCGCAATAATACCTTCTGGCGCTCCTCACATCCAGGATATTGCGATTCCTTACAAAAAATGTTATGTCAATGCTCTTAGATGGCCGGTATACTCAAAGACGAAATAACGCCGTTGCCCCAGATTTTGGCTACATCTTTCGAGTGGAAGCACTTTAGTTACTGTTCAAGATATATGACCAACTGGACCTGATAGGATGCACATCGATAACCTCTTATAAACACTTTGCACGTTTGCTATTGAAGAAGTACCCTGCAGTTACATGTCGGAGGGAATACCTATATATTGGCCGGAGAGAAACCATACATCGTTCGGTTTGGGCATGGCGTGCAATGTTTACATGTTATTACTCAGTGCTTCACAGTGATTTCGCTTAAAAGAGGCACTTAGCCTGCAATGATGCCGAGTCGGCAAGATTCTGGACAAATCAAAAATCTTGAAATATGATTTTGATTTGATTGATTTTCAGCCCACCTGCCCGCAGTACGTAAGCCAGCGTATTCTCAGTAGATGAACCATTGGATTCTCAGCAGAACACAATGCCAATCAATCAATAAAAATGACAGGATTTTAATGTAGATAAAGAGAGTAGAAGTGCGAAAGCATGTGTTTAGGCTGTTTGGCTCATGAGTATGTTTTTCCGAGTCGTCGGCACGTCTAGCGACGTAATTAGACTCGGGTTAAACTCTGATCGAAGTTAAGCTGATCTGATCTGTTCGCATCGCAGATCGAAGTTCATGAAGAGCACGATGTGCAATGCAGAGAGCGTGAGTGCTTTGCAGTTTTACACGAGGCGTGATCGGTTGCGGCGATAGCATAGTGCTCTCGTGTAGCGGCCAGCCAAGGTGATCTGTACGCGCCGTTGAGGGTTCCATTGCCACTTTCCGCAATATTTATTTTATTTATTTACTCAAAGTCAAGGCACCAGCCATGAATCGAATTTTGCAGCTTTCGTCGTGATGTAGAGCTTTCGCTTAAAAAAAAACAATATCTCATTCAAAAAATGTCAGTATGTCTCTAGTCGTTAGAAAAGGGTCAAAAACGTTACTATAGACAGCGTGTGTCACAGAGACGCAGTAGCGGCTCAAGACACAGAGCTAGGATACGAAAGATCAAAAGGCGCGCTTATAGAAAATGTCAGCTGTGCCTCATGTTTCTGCCGTCTATGTATGTACATTCCATTATTCAGTCTTTCCACTATTCCTTAATGCAGCTGTGAGGTCCGCTAAACGCCATTACTTTGAATACAGACTGCCTAGTTTCATTCGAACTTCACCTGAAAAATTTTGGAACCGCTTATGTCAAAAGAAAAAATCTATTGACCGAATAATGCACGACGGCAAGCCTCTCACAGATAAAAATGATATTGCTACGAAATTTAACCGCTACTTCCACAGTGTCTTTGCTAATGCAAGTGGTGAACATTGCCCTTTTGAAACGCCCTGCACTATGCCTTCTATTACGATATCAAGACTTGGCATTGTTGAATTGCTCCTAAGCCTGAAAACTAAAGCGTCGCCAGGCCCTCATAAAATTCCGAACGCTTTCTTGCGCCGGTATGCCGAAAAGCTTTCCGAGTTTCTGGTTGTTATTTTTTGCGCGTCTCTGTCATCAGCTGTGATTCCTTCAGAGTGGAAAACTGCACGTGTTGTTCCTGTTCTAAAGGAAGGGAAAGCATAACTGATACAAAATTATCGTCCCATCTCTCTCACTTCAATCTGTTGCAAATTACTAGAACACATAATCGCCAAGTACGTCATCGGTTTTCTTGACGATAACAATGTCCTTTCTAACATTCAACACAGGTTTAGGAAAGGCTATTCTACTGTAACTTAACTAACATCGGTTGTTCATAGTTTCGCATCTGTACTTGATAAATCCGGCCAGGCTGATATTATTTTTATGGATTTTAGTAAAGCATTTGACCTCGTCTCCCATTCTAAATTAATTGACAAGCTTAGACAAGTTGGTCTTCCTAACTGTATAGTTAATTGGGTTTCAGCTTACTTATCTGAGAGCAGTTTTTTTTGCCTTGACGACCATTATTCACACATCCTGCCTGTCTCTTCTGGTGTTCCCCAAGGAAGCGTTCTCGGTCCCCTGGTATTTTTAATATATGTGAATGACATTGTAAAAGTAGTTACTCATCCCATTCAAATCCGGCTGTTTGCAGATGACTGTGTTTTGTTTAATGTAATTACTTGTCGTGAAGACCAACTATTACTCAATTTAAACCTAAATAATATTCTGGATTGGTGCAACCAGTGGGACATGAAACTTGACGCTCAGAAAACCGTATTTATCAGATTAACCAAAAAAAAACCAGCCTTATATACCCTTACGCTCTTCCATCATTTCCACTTTCGGAGGTAACTGAATATAAATATCTTGGCGTGACGATAAATAATAATCTAAGCTGGAACAAGCATATAAGTAACGTATGTGCATCAGGTTTTCGTAAACTTTGTGTCCTCACGCACAAACTGAAGAATCCTGCTGCAGACTTGAAATTTTTAGCCTATTCATCTTGAATCAGAACCAAGTTAGAATACGCTTGCATTGTCTCGAACCCATTTATTAAAACTAACATTCAAGCGATTGAAATAATCCAGCGCAAGGCCATTCGATCCATCTTTTCAAAATACCGCTCAAGCGACTCATCTACTGCATAATGCGAGCACACCGAGTTCAAACATTGCAGGTAAGACGTAAAATTCTCAGATTAAAATTTATTTTCCCTCTCAAACATAACAAGTTGTCAATGTGCCCGGATCTTTATGTCAAGCCATTTTCCGCTCCGCGACCAACAAGACATCGCCACTCTGATTCACTAACTCCATTCACCGCCAGAACTAACCTATTTAAATACTCCTTCTTCCCTTGCACCGTAACTGAATGGAATGCTTTACCTTCAACAGCACTACGTGACATAGACTTCATTGAAGAAATAGAAGATTGACGCCATCAAACTTATTTTGCTTTGTGTTTCGAATTTTCTTTCCGTGTTTTATTTTTATGTTTATGTTGCACTGTATTGCCCCTCCTTCTAGGGCCCCGAAGGGCCTGCAGTATTCTGCAAATAAATAAACAAATTGGCAGCAAAAAAAGCGCTTTATTCCGTGAAAAGAAATGCAATATCCTGAACGTCAGACGCGCCAGAAAATATTTTTTCTGTAAATCAGGACTCGAAACAGAGCGCTGAGCGTTCGGTTATATCATCTTCTACGTGTAATGTTTCCTCAAAAGATATACCGCATGCAGGCTCGCGAAACGGTAGTACATTTTCTTTGTTTTTCAGTTCGCAATGGCGATTATTTCCTTAGACTAGGTTTGTAAAAAGCAGATTTTAATCGGCTCAGACAAAAGAACGCAGGGTTCGCAGCGGAACGCAAGGCGGCCATTGTTTTCATTACCTTTTAAATCTCTTCTGTCACTTACTGCTCTCCTTGCAATTATTTTTTTTCCTCAGGCATGTCGCGGCCACTGTGACAGCGCAGTCAAGACGCAAACTGCTGTCGCTTTCAGAAGTGCCAGCGGAATGAGCTTCGCATTTTTTTGCTTAAATATGCGACTACATTCCTGATGGAGCCGAGATTTAGCGCTGCGGGAGAATGGCCACAACAATAGCGCCGAGAGTAACCGGAGCAAACTTGGCTGCATTTTTTTCTTCACGCGCGCCATCAAATTGCGGGACTAGCAATACTGCCCATACCGGAAAGTAACACTCGTAATGCCAAATTCCTTGCTGTTGTGTTAAGGAACAAGTAGCTTCGAAAAGAAGTATCGGGCTGATTTGGCACAGCATTTTAAAACATTGTGATTTTGACTTTACTCATACAGCATGAAAGACGACTGAACGCACTCGAGATCGAGGGGAGTATTTGTTGTTCCGTCCGGCAGCCCTTTCTCGAAACCACGAGCGTAAATGAAAAGTACTGTTTTCGAACAGGCTCTAAACATATAGCGTATATTGCTGTGCTTCAGTCGTCAAGGGCACTCGGTGATTACAAGGCTAGAGTTCTGTGTTGCGATTAACAATTATTTTCACATTGACTTCCTATTTAGACCGTAATTAAAACTTCGCAGCCGTCTTTTTATGGACGCGTCGCATAGAAATGTAATATAGGCTCGAAACTTACCGGCAAACAACTTGCCGGCAGAGACGCATGTATTGATGGGAAGAAGCAATAGAAACCGAATAGTTTACCGCTTAAGCATAAGTGATGAAATTATTTTCCGCCGTTTATTGACAGTGGGGATCATGACAGGTAACTATAAAAGCTAATTTATTTTTGTATTTCGTTTACGCACAATTTTGGGTTATTCAGGAACATAGATCTCAACAACAGAAACTCTACGGCAGTCTAGGTGATTTTGGCCTGTGCATTCCGTTTGTCTATGCCATATAGGTGGTAACAGTGCAGCGGAAAACAAGAATTCACGAATAGGATGGACGGTAAAGGAAGGCTCGGCCCAGCGGACAGCCCATTGTTTATCTTGTGGAGCATCTTATGGTGCATATTTCTCTCTTGCTTCGATTAATTTGTAGCACATCTGAAGCACTTGCCTCAAATGACCGAGACTGCTTCACAAATTCTCCCCACCCCCTGCGCAGCCGTGCGCCGCCTGTAGGTACGCAAGTAGGTGGTTGTTCGATTCACACTTTACTTATAGAGAAGGGGAAGCTGCAACAGATGCTAGCAAATGAGGGGCCAAGTTGTCAATTCGTTTCGAGTATTAGGGAGGTGCCTGGCTTGACGAAAGTTTTGCTGTCGACTTCGGGGTATCAAGGTCGCTGGACTGAAGACAATAAGCCAATCACAAACTGTCCTCAGGTGTTTAAAATTATTGCCCGGCTATTGGCTGGGTGGTAAATGCGCCGTCGACTATACTAGCTATATAGCCCCCAGTAAGTACACAGGAGTAGGTCAAAGGAATAGAATCTAACCCTGAGGCTTCAACCTGCTACGTAATGCTCACAAGTCCAGTCAGCCTTTAATGAAACTCGAACAGCGCCTGTGAAGAAAACAAAATATTTTACCTGTGTACTTTCAGGAGCGTATACAACCAGCCTCTTTACTGTTCCCGGGTAATAGGTCTAACGAAGTGCATATTTATAAACCGGTTGTAAAAGAATATTTTACTACAAAGTAGAAAATTACAGCACATTCTTGTTTGCATTTCATTCTAATTTGACTGTATACTTAGATACTGTTCTGCTGAAAGCATATAGGGAGATTGCCACGATGTACGCTGGAGACATTGTAGAAATATTTTCTCATTATTTCAAATATAATGTACTACTGAACCTCACAAAAAGACTGTTTTTGAGTTTCTTCTGAGACCATCACATCTACCAAATTTTCATCACAAACTGCACAAAAATTGACCGAAACTGTCGAGCACACTTAAAGTAAGGGTTTCCTTTTCCGGCCGCCTTGGCTCATAAATCTTTACTGAGCGCATGCAACTTATATTTTGAGCATGCGAACTATTGTCCACTAAGACGGAAGACCGGAGTTAAAACCTAGTTGGAGGCACTTAGATATCTGTTAGCTGCGGGAAAGCAAAAGCCGTTTGCGACTCATTGCACTGATTAGAATTTGCTGCGTTTGAAATAATTTCACGACAGAGGACAAGAGCAGCTGGCGCGAGCGTGGCAAAGGAAGTGGTGACGTCACGCTGCGCATGCGCGGCGTTCAGTGACATCTCAAGGTCCCGTGATATCACAAGGTCACGTCACCTAGGTGGCGATGTAATGGACGGATGGTCACCGCGAGTATGAGCCATTAAAGGCTATCGCCTTAATGCGAGTGCTGGACTAGCTACATAAAATTCGGCTCCCAAAGTATAGCATGCCTGACTGCTATATGTTTGGAGCCAATGACTGGACAACGTGCTGTAGTGCTGTAGTGTCTGAAGTTCCGCAGTCCAGTACGTGCTAGTGCAATCCCTCTGACACAAAAAATTCTTGGTAATAGCTTGTAAGACCCTAGCAGAGCTCTTTTCCTCTTGTTTCCTGTAGAGTTTCAACTTTCAGGTCACTCACAAAGATGTGCAATTCGCGCTATTTTTGTGCCGCCGCACAGCCAAAACGATGCAGGTTCAGAAAATAAAACAAAACCATAGACCGCCTAGCTCTCTGCGGCCACTAAAATATAATAACCTTTTCATAACACCACGAACTGAAGAACATATAGCAGAGATAACTGCCCTCTGAGCCTTCTGTGCGAGTCCCGGACGCTTTACGCCATTCCGGAAATACGTGCCGCTGAGTGCAACGCCTCCTATGTTTACAAACGTGACGCTCATCCACGGGCCTGTCACCGCTCCTTATCCTGCCCTGCGTCATACGCTTGCTTAAGATTCAACTAAGCGAAGCAGCACCGCGAAAAGCAAACCTAAAGAAAAACGTAATCGCGAACCTGAACCAAAATATGCCTTTAATACAAAGAGTTCCAGCGTGAAGGACCTGGCGCTTAGAGAGTCTCGAAACTTTTTAATATCCCGCAAAGAACTGCTGGACGCGGCGGATTCTTGCGGTCTCAGCGTGCCTGTGCGTGAAGAGGATTCACACTACGCTCCCTTCTAGATTTCGGTAGAAGCGAAGCGGGAAATTTATATATAACAAAACGGGAAAAAGGCGTGAAGTTGAAGGGCGCGGCTTCTGCGCGTCTTCAATCAAAGTGCCTGCCGTCTATTCATGCCCAGTCGCGTGGTAGCTCCACACCCGTCAGGAAAGATGACGCACAAAACCTCCCCCTTTCCTCCCCCCCCCTCAGAAAAAGAAGGAAGGAACCATAATTTTTTTTTACACAACAATGCACTCCCACCGCGCTATCTATCTTTTGTTGTCACACCAGCTTTACTTTGTGGATTTGCGCCTGCGTCTCACCGACGAGCTGCCGCTACGCATTTTGGAGAGACTGCGAAATAAATTGAGAGAAGCAAATGTATAGACCACGCCCGAAAAACACTGCGCACGTTCCGGGAGCGCGTCCTTCCGAGCAGCGCCATCACGGAATTAAATATGCTATGTCGTCCGTGCGAATCTGGCAACGGGTGCGGCTTGAAGGCTGGCATTCAAGTAAAAAAATAACTTCAGGCGGCACTGCCAGAACTAGTGAAAGATCTTTTTTGTAAACTCTACTCGCTTTCGGCTCGAAGTAGCTGCCAGCGTGCGCGTTTACGAAAAAACAAGAACTGTTGCCCAGGGTTCTTTTCCGCCGATTTGCTTATCTAGTTTATCTGCCTGCTTTCAATAACATGGCCACGTGCGAATGTTGCATATAATCTGAAGGACATTCTTGTCTGGGAATCCATCTGCACCTAAGGGTGTGTGGGGTTTAACGTCCAAAGTGACATGGACTATGAGGGACGCCGTTGTATACGGCTCCAGATTAATCTCGACCGCCTGGAGTTCTGTAACTTGTGCTAACATCTCCAAGCACATGGATGACTTGCGGTTCGCCTCTGATGGAGGCGAAACGCGGTCGCCGTGGCCGAGTTCGAACCCGTCTCTTGGAGGTCAGTACTCCAGCGCCTTAACTACTGAGCCACCGAGGCCGGTCAGCTTGCATTGGTCGACATCCAAAGTTACAGTACATCCAAAGTTACAGTAATGAAAGCTCCGAGCACCGAACATGCGCTTAAGCTGAACGACTCAGCGCACTGCATGTCGCACATGCAGCGTCATTGTGACGAACGTGCCAACGTAAATGGCGCTATTTTTTTGCGCCTAGCCTGAAGGTGAGCGTAACGATAAAATTGATGAGACAAAGAAAGTCATTGCTGATCATCATTCACCCAAGTGCCGCTATACGGCTATTCAGGAAAGCTATGCAGGTTACAGAAAAGATTGTAGTGCAAGGAAAAAAATTACGAGGACACTTAAGCTCCGCCTTTATGGGTATGACGTGACAGCTTTAATGGGTGCCGTCCGCAGCTCATCTTGCCCACGTAGATACGGACACTGTTTCGGCTTTCACAATAACAATCATTATCTCAAAGACCAAGCAACATACATATAAAGCCCCGATTCAACGCAGGTGTGCACACGTGCCTGCTTGACGTAGGGGTACCTTCACTGGCGCGCAACCCAAGAGTGAGAGATTCAATTCGCGACTATAGATACCCCAGTTTCTTTCTGAGCGTGATTCCTTTACTTTATATAGAGGCATGTCCTAAATGCGTTAAATCATGTCGCGACCTTCTAGTCCGAAATATTCGGTTGTTTGAATTACATTCCGATCCGGCGCTCCACTTTTGACAAAGCTGCCGTTTCGACCCATCAGTAGTTTCTAGACACATCATCGACGTACTGCGCCCGGTCTTCCGCTGAACTGCACCCTTGACGCTCGCGCGTTATTACACCTGCTCTGGAGGTCCAATTCGGGGCCAGTGTGTGTCCGAGGCAGTCGCAGCACCAACTATCCTGGACTGCTACTATATGGCAGGGCGAGGTTGAATTGATGAAAAGCTTGAAGTTGGAGCGCAGTTAACTCAATGTGTTAGTCATGAGTTGGAGCCATGATGGTGGCTGATCTTTGGCAAAGTCAGTCTTTTCTTCGTCTTTGTCTAAAAGTCGTTCTGAATTGTATTCCTAGCTGTCATGGATTACCAACTAGCCTGATCAGCCGCGCTCTCAAGTTGCCTTAGATAGCTGGGTACCATGTGCGCGCGCTGCAACTCGCTCTAGTGACTCCAATGTGGATATTTTGCTCTCCAAAATCAACTTTAGGCGAGTTTTCTGAAATAATGTTTTATCGAGGGTGCATTTGAAACATCCATCCTTATTTACAGACCCGTTTCCTTGGTGCTGCGCCTGTCGCCCACATTAGTGTCGCATTAGAGTGTCACATGAGCAATGTTGGTTGCTGAAATAAAAAACATAAATCTCCTTAGAACGAATTGCTCGTCATTGCCCTCTAAATATGATATGAGCCCGTTGAATGCCGGCGGTGGGCAACACTGCGACGACGACCAGAAACGTCCACCCACGCTGGTGGCCGGTCACAGTCCAACCTTCGGTTCCTCCACTCCCAAATATTCTATACGCCCGCCACAGACTTTCTTCCACGTCCTACATACACATACAGCTAACGCTATAGCCCGCGTCGCACTGCGTGAATGCTTTTTAACAATTTCTGAAACAGATTTCTCGTTCAGTAAAGCCTACAAGAGAAAGGGCCACAATCAGGAAGACTGTCCTTTGTTGTCGTCCCTTCAGCGCGAAATATTTTCCAAAATCATCAAGTAACTACTCTACAGAAAAATGTTGACTCGTTTTTTATTCAGACCCGCGCTGTTATTCGAGCGCATATCCACTATCATAACCGAAGCGTCATACCTCTCAAAATCTGCCCCCCTCACCGGGATGCCTGTCTTCCTGTATGCGACGGCGTCACCATCACTGCAAAGGGGCAGATCGTCAAGGGCGAAAGCAACGCGAAGATTGCCTTTCCTTCCGCGCTGTGGTGGCGACATCTTCGTCGGCAACAAGAACGAAGGCGCCGAGACAGGCCGAAATATATTCAGGAGGCCGCTGTCGGAAGTGCTACGATTCCCCGATGAATAGGCTGACAGCCCCGACGCGCTGCGTCCGTGAAACGGGTCGTATCTCCATGTCACATCCGTTCCACTCTTGCGCCACTCGTAGAAGTCGAGGTTTCGGCATCGCCTTTGGCGTCATGTCTTCCCTAGGACATGTGACGGCCCGCTATGGCTGTGTTCATTTACTTTTAATTTCTTCTCTATTTCAGCATCACTTAAAGCCTCATTCCAACGCTAACAATTACAGCGTCTGGACCGAAATTGATAAAAAAAGAAGTGCTTTTTGCTATAGTTTTTATGTGCAAAGCCGGGTAGAGAGTCCTTGCTGTGAATACCTGAGACAGATGAGATGGCAGGGAAATAAACAAGAAGAATCCTTTCTTGACAATGTACTTCAGTCTTCATGTGAGTAAAATTTAAGTCGAAAAATTCTGGTTTAAAGACCTTTTCGCAGTCGTCGCGGCGACTTGCTTTGCATTTGGGATGATAACCTACACGAGCTTTGGCCTGAACTCTTTTTGTCGTACGAGCATCTGTTTGCAGATGTCTCTCAAGCGTTCCCGAAGCGGCGATACTCTTCTAACAGTTTTTGAAAATGTTTATGTTGGGCAGTGATCTCGAACTCTATCACAGATGGTTCTACGGTTGCCGAGACGTTGTTTTTTTTTCTTCACCTTAGGCTTTTTTTTTCTGTGAGTGAATGCCCCTAAAAACCATTTCCTATTTCCTTCAAACCGTAGGAAGGAGTTTCCGGCCAGGTTGGATCATCAGCTCACCGACGCTGCTCCGAGAAAGCGTAAAGAACCGAGACAGAGAGGTTAAGTGCTCCACAGGTTACGACGAGAAACTGCTGCGAAATGTGCTAGGCGCACCACACACGTTAAAATTGTGCGCCGGTATTTCACACACCGTGAATTCACGCTGATCCCACAAAATTCTAAGCTCTTCTTATATTGGCAGTGCGTTCGGAAGGAGAAAAGAACTCATCGCAAGGTAGAAAGACGCAGGCGTCTTGCAAATCCTAGAAATCTATCAATACGCCATCGCTGCATCTATTGAACGGATAAACAAAAGCTAAAGACATGAAGAATTTTTCTTTTTTTGTCTCAGCCGCTGTGAACGAGAATATTTGGCAGTGATTGAAGGGCGAATAGTGATTATAGCCTTTTGCTCTCGGTGGCAAAAGCAAAAAAACGGTTATGAAGGGTCTGTTTTGTATGTTTTGAAATCGCGCTCATACTACCAGCGCTAACGGCGTGACCACAGAGAGTGCTTTCTTTTTTTGTGCGTCGCCTGTTTATAAAGGGCGCTGTTCAGTCATCTGCTGCTTGTGTAAAACATAGCCAAAGAATGAGAGCGTCGTCCAAAAATGTCAAGAGTTGAAGAAACACGCGAATTTCTCAGACTCCTGCACCGGAATAAACCATCATGCAGACTTGACTTTGAATAGAAGTTCAGTTTTACGATACGTTCCCATTTCCATTTTGCGTTTGTTGAACGCTTCTATTCAAAGAGATGGCTTAGATCGACGGTTGTGGCGCATCGAAATACGGCTGAGACGTGCTAACTAGTAGCCTGGTAAACTAATATTCAATACCTATCCTTTGTTCATATATGCGGAATTGGTCATTTTTTCTTTAGACTGATAGATCACTAGAGGTCCGCTTATCACTCCGCCCGCTGTGGTGCAGCACCTAATCAGTGCGCCACTGCCCTGCGATGGCAGATGCTGCCCATCGTTGACCTCAACGCACATCGCAAAGCGCTAAATAAGAGAAAGAAAATCAATACCATTCAAAATCTTTTCTTATGTCACCATTGACCGATTAATTTCACTCCTTGGAAAAGGAACAAGACGTTTTTATGGCAGAGGAAAGTCGTCTGGAAAATCTGAACATTGGAAAGCACTAAGAGCTTGTGTTCGCTTTTATAAAAACATAAGCTAAGGAATAAATTCCTAATGTAACGTTGTCGTCACTTTTATCAACTTATATTAAAGCGTTCTGGAACATGGACCACCAAATCACACCAGCTATCATTATCTCTTCTCGATTTCTCCTCGATCATTATCTCTCCTCATGCCGAACGGCGACAGGGCTAGCGACGAAGCTTTTGCTGGCCCCTTTTCTTTCACTTCGGGCCTACCACTACCGGACTATGACGGTTTTATTACGTTTCCAACTTATCTTGTCTCTTTTGATTCTTAAGGTATTGTAAGTATCATAGATAGTTGTAAATGTTTCTCTTTCGGTCCCTAATATCAGCAGGAATATTCTGAAAAGCGCAAAAGTACATTTCGCCATAATAAAATCATAAATATTTCGCAACCTCATAAAAAAACTTCCTTGACGACTGGAAATTAAGTAAGGTAGTTCTCTGCACAAATCAGGCGACAAGCTCCCACCACTCAACGCCTAATTATTGGCAATTACCATCGCCTAGTGTTCCTTGCAAGATAAGAGAACACGTAATCTTTTCGCACTTAGCGAACTTCCTTGAGTCATTTGTCATTTTTGCACAGAGTAGATTCAGAAAATATTTGTCTTGTGAAACACAGATGATAAACATTACGAACGATATTAACTTCATACCTGATCGTAGCAGTAAAGTTGAGTGTACCTTTACATTTAGACTTTTAAAACGCATTTGTAATATTGTCTCATAGCTCAAGTATTTAAAAATTATATCAAGCTAACATTGACAGAACAGAAATGTACTGCGATGGAGTAAATGCTTTTGCCTAATTGTTTTCAGTGTGTCTAAGCTTGCGCTCTTCACTACTCATCGGTTCCTGGATCTCCAGCGTGCCGCAAGCTTCTGTCATCAATCCTTTCCTGTTCCTCATACAATGACGACTTGACTAAAAGCCCTACAACTTGAGTAGGACTCTTCAGAGATTATGGTGTGATTTATCTTGAAATATAAAACACTAGTGACGTTGAAACTCTTCATTCAGGCATAATCAATATATTAACTGGCATTTGCAATTGTAAATTATGTTTAACAGGGCCAAATGCAAAGTAATTCAGGAATACGAGCCCAGCCCCACAGATTGTTTGTTGTTTCCTATAGACACCCGTACCATTTTACAAATGTCTCATTCTGAAGTCAAACATTACATTAAAGATAGAAAGTCGCTTCTATGATCGCGTCCGCTAAACGCATCCTTGACGCCTGAAAAGTTATTTTCATTGAAGACCGGCACCTGTGAATACATGTGGCTTGCCGGCTCCAAAAATATAATATGTAATATCTCTTTGGGACTTTTTTCAATAAACTTCTTATTTACAGGCTTTGCGCTGTACAGAAACGTGCAGTAGAGTTTATGCTCCGAAAATATGATCGGTTGTCCTGTGTCAGGAATAAAAACGCCTTGTCATTAATCCAATAGGGCGTTTTGGCGGGCTAGATGCCGGGTTAGTTCAGTCTGTGCATAATCGTGGCTCGTCGATGTCTGTTGCACTAGGTAATTCGTACATTTCGCTTCTCATTAACGTCTCTCTTCCTGTGCAAACAGGTATTATGTATAAGTAAGTTTTTTTTTGAAATTTACAACATGATTTCTATTCTCAAAGATCCATCAATGACGTCACCAACATATTTTTCATCCCGTTTAGATGACTCACTTAAAGTTGGCATTCCGTATGGTGCTGTACAGCATCCCACAAGAATTCTTTCATTCGAAACACAGCACCGGAATGAAACCACCTACCAGCAGATGTTTCACTCGCGATTGGCATAAATTAATTTAGCCCAAGTAGGACAACTTATCAACTTATTATGGTTTACTACGGCCTATGTTTATTTGCTCTTAATCCATGCATTTCCTTTCTTTGTAATCATGCGCCTTATTGCATTGATAAACTTATTTAACGTACCCATTTTCTCTGTTTAATTTTCTTAATGGTATTGCGATTGTTTTCATATATATTGAGTTCATTTACATTTCTATTTAACATTTTTGTGCGGGAATTGCTTTCTTCACCGGCATTACTTCTAGCTTATTATTTGCGCGTCTAGGTTTTTCGACTGATGTATTTTGTTTGACTTGAGTGCTCTTTCGTTTTTTCCCAGTCACGAATAGCTTTTTAATTTTTAGTGTATAGGTTATCACCTTCAGCGATAATATTTCTTAATTTTATATACCACTCTCTCAATAATGCGCACTGAGTCTAGAAAGTATTAGAAAAAAATAAACAAATGAATAAGGAAACCCTACACCTCAACAGAATAACCGCAACGGCAATCCCACGACTGTGAGAACTTGACGAACGAAGGATTAGTGTGGGATGTTCAAGAGGCCCGAATCCATACTCCCGGTTGTATGGCACCCAAGAAAGAAATCGTTGAGGACGCCAATAAAATAAAGCAAAAAACGTGAGGACCACTTCCGCTCACCGATGAGGAAGTAGCAGTGAAAACACCGAAGCAGTTTTTTATTCGCTTCATTGGCCGCCCCTAACAGTGAAGACGTGGACGAAGCAGCGAGGGCCGAAAAGAAGCTTTTTATAACACGATCATCTTGTTGACGATCTCTTTGCGGACGCTGCTGGTGACCACAGATGCGGATGAATCGAAATAAGCTGCTTTGTGTTTCTTTACCCATTTCTTGCCTCTTCATACTTTTGCCGTTCATACGTTTTTCCTCTGCTAAGTTTCTGTCTGATCTTTTCTTCTACGTGGTTTTGTTGCTAACTCACTTGGTTTCGATTTTATCTCCTACTGCTTCTGTGCAGCATTTTTGCGTACTTAATGTCTTTGGTGTTTATTTTTTGTCCTTTTCATCGCAGGGACGTTGAGAGGAAGAAAGTATGAATTTTTACCGTCTTGGCCCGTACTAGGTTGCAAGGAAGCCATCAAGCATAAAGGATCAGGGCCAACGTCAGGGGAGCACATAACGGGTGGCCACTGCGGCGAAGGCCTGCCAATCCAATGAAGGCGCCGAGAAGTGAAAGGAGATCCGCGACGGAGACATGAATGAAGATGAACAACCTCAGCGGTAAAGCCGCCTTTAGAGGAAAAGAATATTGAGGCCTCGTGGCGCACTGGTGAAGCATAGTAACGAACTAAGCAAAGGAAAAGTAAAAACAGTGGTGTCCCTATTTTTTCGTTCGAGCAAAACAGTCGTTGTAAGCCAGTCAGAAGTGAAAATTCCGTTCTTTAATGAGCACTCGAAGTGTTTTTATTTTTCTGAGCTTTGATGTGGAGATTAATGAGGGTAGACCTCTCGCATCATTATGGTGCAAAATCTAATACAGATGTGGCTAACTCTCTAGGGAAGCTAAATCACTGGGCCAACACATGGCATGTGAATCATTTCCATGTTCGTGTGATAAAATGCACCACGGGTAATAAAAAGCCTTGTCATGTGCAACAATAGATAATGGGAAGCTTCAGAGATGCGGTAATTTTGTAGAGCTCTCCTTTGTGAGGTGACCGTGCTAGTATCCGTGAATTTTTACTTGTGCCTACATTTACTAAACAAACGCAAGGAGCACTGGTTGATGGTGCCACCAATTAAATTGCCAATATTACCTTCAAGGCTAAACCGATTGCTTCGTTAATGAACAGTGTAGTTAACTAACACTATATTTCATCAAATAACGATGCGCTACGTGGAGTGTTCAGTTGAAATCACAGCTGCGCTCTCTGACGTTCTAGTGTAGCAAGCCATATTCTAATAAAAGACAACATAAACTTCTGAATAAAAATATAGTTGCAATTACATTGTGTGGCCCAATTTCATTCCGTAGCAGGAACTAATCACAGTTTAAGTGCCTCGTTTGCATTCCCGAGCTCTACACATCAATAAAATTTGGGCTCAATGGCAGGCAGGTAGCAAAGATATCCCTTTGCACATTTTGCTCACTTGCAATCAAGAAATAGTTTAAGCGGAATTACTATGTCAGAGCATACTGGGTGAACTTCTAGTAAAGCCGCAAATGGGCATAGTTGATTTTCCATAGTTTCATTCACCTAGTTTTTTTTTTCACGTTAGCGCAGTAATGAAGTTAGACGTGGTAGGTGAAGCGGAATACTAATTGCGCCTGCCTGCAATGCCCTCCTATATTGAAAATTGTACTTGTCAGATAAAAAATGTGCTGTGCTATGCCCGCCGAAAATAATTTAGACATCAGAGAGGTATTAAATATTTGTTTCAGGTATCAACCTAACACATGAGAAGGAAAATTCCTAAGCGGGTGAACCGCACTTAATGACTCCTCGTGATTTTTCTTATAGCGCTGTCTTCCTTCAAAAGCCAGCAAAATTGTTAAAATGATCATTTGTGCCCAAGTTGATTTTTACCAGCGCTGGAGAGTACCCGGAGTGTATATACAGAAGAGTCATCTAGCGGTTTTCTGAAGCAAGTTTGACCGACTTGTTCACACTAGATGAGAGCGATCGCATTCCAGAAAGGCCACGGTCGATTCGCTTGCGAAGTGCGACTGCAATATAAAAACTAATTGCAGTTCGGCGGTTGAAATCAAACAGAGAATCTACACGCTGAGTCGAACTCTAAGCCTCACTCCCTTGTCAACCTGACCCAAGCGGGCCACCACCGTACATAGGAATATCCGTTAGAGTAACCCAGCTTGAAAAGCTTTAAACTCTGATCCTGAGGAGTCGCATTTTCTTCATGTAGAGAGGCTAGTTTGCAACAGGGTGCTTTCACGCGTGAACCTTTCTGTGCTCAGCGCAGGGCACTACACTCATTGGGCCTGCGCCTTGCTCCTTTTCATGTTTCACCATAATGGCGGTGTTTCCGGCCTTCTTTCTACTATCCGAATGCGGCGCCTTTAATAAGCTAGCAGCGCCTTGAATTGTCCTGAATAAAAATGAAGCAAACTTCTCGATATTGAGTGGGAGAGCGAACGGAGGAGGAAAGATAGGGTTTCATTTTGCGATTAAATCGTGAGCCCAGTCACATTTTCTTCAAGTTGAGAGGCTGGTTTGCTTCCGAAGAGCTATCTGCGGCCAGTTTGTAACATATATTATTTACTTTTCTCTCTTGTGTACCTTTGTTTTAAAGAATTTTAAAGAAGCAATTGCAGGTTTCTTCAAACTCAGAGTGGCAGACTTCGGGTTTTTCATACAGGAGTACACATCGCAGCCTTTTTTTTAGGAACCGCGTCAAATTTCAACGGTGTGTTTCTATGGCAGCCACTAGTTTGTCGCTGCAGTTTCCCTCTTCTTTTATATAAACACAAATTAAAGTGATTTTAAAGCACAATCGCCATCTGTCAAGATTAAACTGAAAGCTGCGCAGAGTTGTAAGCTAGAGGTAATCTATCTATTAAAGAAACGAATATTGTTACGCGACGGGAAGCCGTAGAATTTGACGTTATGACAGATGGCGATGATATTATTTAATGGCTGCGGGCGTAGAACGAGCGCTCCTGACCGCGCTACTGCTCGCCTCATCGTCTTACGGTCCGTCACATGACCCGAAGAAATCGAGCGATTGTCCCGATCGCGCGAAGTAGAAGAATGGCAGTGACGATGAAAAATGCAGGACGCGACGATGGGTGCGGCAGAAGGTATGAACAGAGAAGAGAAGATGAAGGGCTTGCAGTCACGATGAAAGCGGGTGAAACCAGGTCTACGAAGACTGAAGAGCTACTGGTCTCTAGAAGCCAACGCTGAGGCCCGTGGATGCACCCAACAGCTGGGGCTGGGTGTTGTGTTCTCATACGTGGTTGGGTGGTCAGTGGGGTCTCTGTTCATTGGCGGCGGTCTCGGTTCAGTGGGGTCGTAGGTCGTCGTGTCTTCTGGTCAGGGCTTGGGGCGGGGCGGATGAGAGCGGTGGCGTCGGTGCATACCTGGCAGGCTGGGGAAGCGCCGGGAAATGCGAAGCCATGAGCCCATGAGCCCTCCACAGAAGGACTCGGTGGACAAAAGGCTACTGAGCTCTGGGACCGGGATGATGAAAGTACCCAGCACGCACATACCAAAAGTAACGTGACGGCAAGCCCAAGAACTAGACGTGATGACAGATGGCGATGATATGATTTAATGGCAGTGGACCCAGCACGAGCGCACCTGCCCGAACCACCGCCCTCTTGATCGTCTTCTAGTCCGTCACAATATCATTCACCTGATATTGAGAAGTGACGTCAACAACCTGCCTCACACTTCGCCTGGCTGCCACGGAATAATTGGTATGAGGTGCGGGAAATCATCGCCACCGCGGTACTGGAGCCTCGGCGTTTTGCGCCAGCCTTGGTCGTCGGCCGTGTCTTCTTGGTCCGCACCGCCCGGCTGCGCCCCAACCTGCCAGACCCCAACCGATCTCACCGTTGATCCCCCGCTCCGTCCCCCGCCATCCTACCTGACACGACAAACTGCACGCCGACCCATTGACAGACCCTCCGAACCCACTGACCCGAGGCGCTGCTCACATCTGAAGACACCACTCCCCTGCCCAAGCTGTTTAGGTGCGCCCAAGGGCCTGGACCGTCGGCTCCTAGCGACCTGCGGCCCGGAAGCTTCGAGGAACAGGAATCAATCACCCATCTCTTTCATAGTGGTGGTCAGCACTTCACTACTTTGTTATTACTGTTCTGCCATCCTCTGAACCCTGTTAGCATTTCGCGCGTCTTTTTGTCAACGGTCGGGACGATCCCTCGGTGGCCCAGCATGTGTCATGAAGAGGACGAAGCTGGCAGCGGCGCGGGACGGAGCGCTCTCGCTAGGTCGGCGGCCAATCAAAATTGTCTCATTGCCATCAGCCATCTTATTCGATTCGTCGGCTGGTTACCGCGAAGCAATATGCACATGTGCCAATGGTTTTTTCTCAAATTCTGACGGACCATCAGCTATCACGCCTAGCTTGCTAGTTGTTTCTGCCAATGAATGCTGCCTACAGAGAGGCCGGATTATATAGTAGGACAAAAAATTGCCAGGAGAACGTTTCAGCAAAAAAGACGTCCTGATTAGTCCGTAAAGTTTTAGAAAAAACCAGTCTAAGTTGCAGGCGTCCCCAGCGATGTTGCAGTTGCACGAGAACGGCAGCTTTCAAGCTTATAACGAAGAACAAACGATGAGAAACAGCCAACTTCCTTGCATGAAGCGTGCGGAGAAAATTTTCGTTGAACCATAACATTCCGCAGCTGGTGATGGACTCAAGATGCACGTGAAATGCTGCATATCACCACAAAATCAGGGCGTATCGGCAACTTGTTTAGATTTCAAGTTGCCCGAGATTTGCTGGAGGACTTCTACATAAGTGCCGTGTCTTATTTATTTCCTTCACGGTGCGCATACAAACTGGCATCGATGGACAGATGTCACGTCGGAACCCCAATTAGAGAACGATGAGTTTGCAGCTGAGCCCTCCAGGAGAAGTTCAGAACATGTGTTTGGAGAAAAACCGCAAATTGCTACATATTCCGAGCGCCAAGCCTTTCCCATTTTCGATAAATGGTTTTGTTGGAGCCCCTCTGTGGGTCAAGCCTCGTGTCATTCTCCTCCGTGACAAACCCGGTCGGCCCAGCAAGATCATCATCATCATCATCATCTTCACTAGCCTGATTACGCTCACTGCAGGGCAAATGCCTCTCCCATGTCTACATTTAACCCTGCCCTTTGTTAGCTGCGCCCACCGCATTCCCGCAAACTTCTTAACCTCAACCGCCAACGTAACTTCCTACCGCCTCCTGCTACGCTTGCCTTCTTTCGGAATCCACTCCGTTATCCTTAAGGAGCAGCGGTTGTCTTGCCTTCGCATCACATGCCCTGCCCAAGCCTATTTCTTCCTCTTTATTTCGACAATGATGTCATTAAACGGCGTTTGTTTCGTCACCCACTCCGCCCGCTTCCGGTCTCTTATGATTAGACCAAAAATGACACATTTTACAAAGCGGCTCTTAAGGGCCACAAGTGATCACCTCCTACGGGTCCTTCTCAATTTTTTTTTCTGTTATGACTTCTATTTTCTGATAAAAAACCCCACTCTATGGCATCATTGGTGCGTGTAATACGCCTTAGCCTTAAGGAAAGTCCGCAAATCCTATCGCGGCTTCAGTATTTGTGAGGAAGCTCTGGGACCTTTGGCGATGTGTAGCAGTTCCGGCTAGTGGGTCCGTGCTTATCTGGAGATAGCTAACTTCGCTGCTTAAGCAGAGAGTCCACGCGTGTTGCTCAAACGCTAATTGGGGTATGTTTGCGTTTCGGGTAGAGCGACAAATTGGGAAGCGTGCTGAAGCGCAGCTGCTATAGTGAACTTTTCAGAAAGCCTTGGTTTTGTCGTTTAGTCGAAAGACATAAACCTTTTAGAGCAAAAAACTCTACTCCCTCCAACCTGAGCCGGAAGAACATCTGGCTCTTGAATTTAAATTCCAGCAGGAGGCGCACCGCATGTGCGAAATCGCCGCGTGGCAGGTGCCTCGATTTAGCCATAGCTGCGCGCTTTGCAGTCGCGTCTGCCGCAGCGCTGGGTGCTGCTCGGCCGCTCCGGGTGCCGATTCGTGGCATGTGATGTGTCACATGATTCGCTCTTCCGCTTGGCAGACACGTCTGCCGCTGCGCCAACCACCGCTCTGGACGCTCGCTCAATACACTTGTGGGACGTGATGCACAACGTGAGTGACTCATGCTGCAACAATTCTTGAAAAAATGAATATCAATTAAAACTAAACCGTTTCTAACAATCCTTAACGGAGCTCTAACTCTGTATACCCTGGCTGATCAGGTGAGTTGTGCCACAACCACTACCTTATCTCTACCAAGCAGAGAGGCGGCAACTTTCTGCAATGCTTTGGCTCAACAAGTGTGGCCTGCATGCCAGTATTTCCACCTCTACCAAACCTTGCAATGACGAACATCCTTGAATAAAAAGTGATGGAATGGCCTTAACATTAGGTGCGAGTGGTGAAAAGAGGCTGAATACATTCGGGGTGTTTTACGTCGGGCCAAGAGCCTTGTGAGGCCGCAATCTGTGACCAATGTGCCTATATATTAGCCCAGAATACAAGTCCCACTATGAATGGCAGTATACCAGTCTCCCTCAAGAGTAAAGAATACAAGAGTATTAGGGAAGCCCGCGACTAATTTTAAAACATTAATTTCAGAGCTAACAACATGGCTTTTTCGGCACAAAAGTATCAGTGCTGGCTGACACCAGAAAACCGATGAATCAATTTATGTATTGGGGCTGGTTATTTGAATTCTAATAGTTAGCTTTTCAATATTAGAGGTGGGCGCCGGGCTGTAATTAGAGGTTTATAGCTGGAGAAGAAGGGTGTATAGCTGGGCGACTTGGTAAAAGTTTTTTGTGAGTGGTAAAGCGCGAAAACAGACGAAAGCACAAAATAAAGAGGCACCGCAAACGAGCGCTGACTAGCAGCTAAAATTTAATTGAAAACCACGCAAAATTTATACACCACACTCTTGTGAAAATACAGAGCATAGAGCACTTGCACAAGCGTTTTGAAGGGGCTAACTCTTCAGGTAATGAATTGACACGTGGTGAAAACCTATCGAAAAGAGCCTCCCCCCCCCCCCCTCCTTAGTTTACCTCAAGTTATGATCAAGAACTATCTAGAAACAGAACCTCTTTATCATGCAATAACAAGGAAGGCTGGCTTATTATACCTTGTGACTGTTTTTTACGGATCAAATATGCTTCCATTAGCTCTCACGTTGTCTTAACGCTGTGACGAAACAAAATATTTGTGTTAGTGACTAAAGGGCGGCATTTTCTTTTCTTTTTCTTCTTTCACGCAATCACTTTAGTGGTCTTTTAAATGGGAATACGTAGAGTCTGACACTGAATTTAGATGCCCTCGCAAATGCATGTTAATACAACGGCTGGTAAGACCTATATAAACTACCTTGCAAAGAAAACTCTCATCCGCAAAGAAAACTATTACATTACAGCGCAGGCGCAATCTACTAACCTTGTTATTATGATACTTGGCATGTAAACGGGCTGTTGTTAATCACCTTCTCATGTAAATCCCTAATGGCACGGCAGAGCCTGCTAAATTTTTATGTCGCCGAAAAAGCAATGTTCACTTCAAAACTTCCAGCCACATTGTTCAAATTGTGAGCAATTTTAGTTGTGAGTAAGCGCTCGTGTTTGGTGTCTCTTTCTTTTGTGCTTTCGTCTGTTTTTGCGCTGTACCACCCACAATGAAGTTTGTAGCTGGCTAATAGTGATAGAAATATCAGTTCTTAGAACTTCAAAAACGCGATTTCCGGACGTGCGGTGGATCACTAAGCTTTGACCATTTGTGGCGCAATCTGAAATTCCTTCACTCGCAGTGCGCGCTGAGCGACATGCGTGGCGCAGGGCTGACGTGGTCTTCTCTTACATGCATCTGCTGGCGCAGCGATAGCAGCCAGCAGCGGTCAGCGAGGCAGAAAAGGTCTTGCTTCGTCTCCGCAACGAAGTCACGCGACATAATGGGCATATTTGGGCGTTCACCGCAGGGCAGGATTTTCGAACTGTGCCAGAAATTTCGAAAGTTTGTTGAGCCAGAGCACAGCCGGATATAGTATTTTTGGTATTATAAAAAACTGATGCGTCTATTATTAACAATCCGCTAGATATCTCTAACAACCAGGCGTCCAAATCAAATACATGAAAAGGTAGCTATTGCAGTTTAGTTAACCAGCTTACTAGATAAAGGCATCCACCGTTTTTCAAAAAGGGTAAGAGCTGTATCTTACCTGTACTCGCCTGTATGTCAGAAACGTGGAGATTAACAAAAAGGGTTCAGCTAAAATTGAGGACAACGCAGGGAACTGTGGAAGTAAAAATTAGAGGTGTGACGTAACCATAAGAGACAGGATGAGAGTAGAGAGAGTAAGGGAATAAACGCGGGTTACTGACATGTTAGTCGAGATGAGAAAGGAATGGACATGTGCTTGGCATGTTATGCGAAAGCAAGATAAACGATGGCCGTGAAGTGTAACAGAACGGATTCCAAGAGAAGGCAAGCGTAGCCCGGCATCGAAAGTTAAATGGGCGGTTGAGCTAAGAAAGTTCGGGGGGACAAGGTGGCTGGAGCTTGCACAGGACCGAGTTGATAGGAAAGAATTGGTATAGGCCTCTGTCCTGAGAGTACGGATGCCCAAAGCGTATTTACGATGAATTTCAGCAGTCTGCACCCGGCCCTCACATTTCAACGAAGTTGCATTCATATTAACATCATCAAATAGATAATGTGTAAAACGAACTGTGAATGACAGGAACATTAGCAAAGATCCGTTCACCACCAGCGGCAAAAGTTATAGAAAAGACTGAAACGAAAGAAAATGAAAACTACTACTCTCCGAAAAGAGCGAAGTAGTGCGACTTCACAAAAGGGACAACCAGTGCCGCTAAGAAAAATCTGAAACACACACAGTGGGTGTTTGTCCTCGCTTCCTGTATTGCTTGTACTTCCTCTCTCAGGGAGAAGTGGTCCGTACGGTCGACCACATAGCGTTCGCATCAATCCACTTTTGCCATGCTCCATGCTCCACGGCTCTGTCTCCGCGCGTTCATTTCTCGAACTAAGTCGCATCTTATTCTCTCGAGCCGGTCATTGGTCTTTTGTCTACAGCCTGAAAGTTTTTTTTCCGATCTCCGAGCAGCATTTTGGTTCTTTTATTCTGCTCTCCAGTTCGAATCACGATCTCACGGAACAGGTGTTTCGCTCAACCCACCAATGCATGTTTGGTACTTTGGATTTATGATACAGCACATGAAATAGTATGTGTGGCACCCAACCTTCTCCTCCACCCTTACACCGCACTAAGTCGCTATGTCTGGCCGACAAATTTCATTTCAAGCAAAAAGCGAACTACAGATAACACATTAAACTACATCATCGCTCATTGGCCATGTGGGCGGGGGGACATGAAGGGGGCTGTTGAAGAGGAAAAGCACTCAGTGTAACCCGGACAAAGAGAGGAGTCGTGAAATTAATCAAACTGCACAAGATTTCAGCTGTCAGCTGCAAGCCTAATTGAATCTCGGCATAGCCCCGGAAAGATTGAGCTTATTAATGATCTGCAGCCCGCAGAAACTAATCACTTAGAGCAAAATTAACGTAGAACAGAAGGCTTGGCGCTTGTCCACATAGAGATCAGCTTGAGGTCCTTGGGCATGAGCCCATATACGAATATCCTGCAGGCGTTGCATTTATTCCAGGTGCAATAGTTAGGGATAACGTTTGGTGGGGCTTCACAGCGACAGGGGCACACGGGGTTGTGATAGGCAGACTTGTGACCACCAGTGGCGGCAGGATGCCCACTCTCACAGCACACAAGGGAAGCAGTATATTCAATGGCTGACGGCTTCTTCGTCCATCCTTTCTGGCAGAGTCCCGGAACCCACCGGCCTAATCCTGTTTGCATTGGCAGCGAGAATACGACTGCGAAAGCACTCCTACATGCACAAGGGCGGGTGTGTTCCTCCCATTGTGCCCTTCAGACGCCTCTGTTTCTTGGCTCTGTTGTTCGTTTTTGTCGGAAAGACGTGTTAAATGGATGCTGGGAAAAACAAAAAGGACTCTCGTCGGGATCGCGGACGTTTGGAGACCTGTTTGACGGTGCTCTCTATAGCTATGTTTTCGCAGTCGGAGGAGGATGTGGATGGTGATGACCGGGCTGCCGAATTATGCTGCTCAGGCGAGTTCGCTGAGTGCAGCTCCTGCAAGTTGTCGGCACGGAAGTGCGATGAGAATGCTTGTCCATTTCCTAGAAAGGAAGAAAGATGCGAGTGTGTTTTTTCCTGGTTGCCGGACTAATGACTGACTTCTGACTCAGTTATCGAATACGTTGCCTCATGCGCGCGAATGTGACAACGAAGGCAAGGAAAAAAAAAACTAGAGGGAACACTCAAGCACCGCCTAATGGGTATGCTGCGATGGCATTAATTGCTTAATGCCCTTATACGCGGACTTGGTAATTCTCCACTTTACGCTCATAGATGACTAGGAGTCCTCATAGCACTCCTGGCGCAGTGGTGCGGGGGGTAAGCGATGCGCCACTCCCCCGAGGTCGGAGCAACCGTCCGCTCCGGCTTCAAGGCTTCATGCGGCCGACGCCGCCGACAATGGAAAGCTTTTTGCCAATATGGGGATGCTGGCGCTCTCGCGTTAAAGAACCATTCATAGAAGCGGCGTCTGCGAAAAGAGTGTTTCGCAAGAACGGCCTTGGAAAAGCGCTGAGGCTGTTGCGCTTGCCTGTGCAAGACGATTTTTTCCTTAGTATATTTAAACCGCTGGTATGCCTAAGATAACAGTTTAGATTACGGTGCGCAGTTTAGAAGAAAACATTGCCATGTAAAGGCAAAACTGGTAGTTTTTTCCCTTTAAGTTGAGTTATTTGCTAATGAATGTAGCGCTGCAAAGAGGAAGCATATATTAAAGCGCAAAGGCAGCAGCTGATACCCAGTGTAAGAACCTAGAAAACAAAACCGAGACTACGCTAGAGTAGTGCAGCAACTCAAAAAAGAGGGCGTACAAGAGATAATACTAGATTAATAGGTGCGAGCAGCTTAAGAAGCTGTAGTGTGGACACAGCAACTAAAAGCTTTACAGTGAACGGAAAATTTTCAACCAGCAAGATAACGTGCTTTGCTGGCAGCTCTTTCTGCAACTCCTTCGGCTCATTTTCCAATACGTATCTTGCAGCCAATTTTCTCTGGTGGTACTCAAGCGCTCTACATGGCTGCGCCCCTTCGTGGTCGTCGCGGCAATCCTGCACTGACGCAGCGTGGCCTCCGTGAATTCGACATTTCGAGTACAAGGCGTAATGTTATCCGTAAGCTTGTCCTATCAGCTTTATATTTTTAACGAAATGTTCTGAAAGGCACCTGGGCAATGAGAACAAAAGATGTGAAATGCGCTAAGTTCAATTCCTACTTGAGCCCTTAACAAATGGCTGGTTGTGGTGAACCTTACTTTCGTAACACATCGTGGCTGCTTTCAGAAATCCCGGGCTGAGAGACCAGCTATAAGCCACTGCCAAATACACCTATTATCAGGTTGAACAGTCCGAAGAAACATTCCTGACTACAATAAAAGCTGATGCAGTAAAATGTATAGGTACAGATATATACCCATTCAGTGCAAGATACATCACATCCGCACATGCACGTATATACTAGCAGACATTTAATCTCCTTATCGGATTCACGGCAAGGAAAGGAAATATATAGAGAGTTTGTAGATAGCAAGAAAAATTTTTTGTGAAAGCATGGTACGACTATGATGGGATCTTTTTAGCGTTTGTCTACATTAAAATCTAGCTACATTAAACGTTACAGCCAATCCATTTAGCAAACGCTCATCGTTAGGCAGGTTTCAAGGGCTAATGTATAATTAAATTACCTCGTCGTAGACACTTATTTCATCACAGGAGAACAAAGTCACTTCAACCCCTCTGTGTATTGCCGCGCTCTGTTAGCATATACGTAACATGAACAGAATTTACTCCTATCTTAAACCAGCCCTCACCACTTTCATTTCAGTTCTTCAAACTGCTTGCTATCCTTTCTTTCCGCTGCCTCAGCTCAGATGCCGCCACCACAGTGATGGCAAATGCCGGGGTAGCAAAAATCTTTTAACTTCCATTTTTATTATTAATATTTTAAGAAACACTACTACTACTTTCGAATAATTTAGACCGCCTGGGGATCTTTAACGAGCACTGACATCGCGCAGCACACGGGCGCCTTAGCGTTTTGCCTCCATAAAAACGCAGCCACCGCGGTCGGGTTCGAACCCGGGGATCCAAGGTCTCCCGACTCTGTTTCTGGTACCGCTGGGGGACCAAGGAGTCCCGACTCTGTTTCTGGTACCGCCGTAGATCCAAGGAGTCCCGACTCTGTTTCTGGTACCGCTGGGGGTCCAAGGAGTCCCGACTCTGCTTCTGGTACCGCTGGAGCTGAGTGGTGAACGAGCGTGCTAGCTGCCGTCATTCTTCGGCATTCCAGATAGCTTCGAAAAGGGGTTTGGTCTCGGAAGGCTTAGGGCGACAGGGAGGTGCGGTGTTCACGGCGTAAGTAGGCTACCGACTACACAAGAGAAAGGAAGCGGAGAAGCCCGTCGTTGTCTGCGTAGCCATAGTGTACGTGTACGTGACGAAAGGCAGTACTTGGTCGCAGTTGGAGTGGGCGGTGTTGCCATGAGGTCTTCTTGAAAGTGTATTTCTGGGTGGCATTAGTTATAGAGGGCGTTCAATAAAACTTTAATTTCCTTTCCCCACCTCACAGTTTCAAAGAATTATTAAATTTTTGTTAATTGCTTTTCGCTTCAGGTGTAAGAGGTCACCACTTTTGAAAAAAATATATTCCAGCGAAAGCTAGTACACTAACGCTTAGCGACACTCTAATGAAGGACTAGGGTGTCGCCTCTGCGCTCGGTTTCAGAGAGTAGCACCGTGAAACTTTTAGCCTCAATCGAACGTAACCCTTAGCTTGAGCGCCCACGCCAGGTGCCGGGATGCACAACCGGAGGTTTTGTCTTTACGTTGCTTACTCATCAAGTCGGATTAAAGCACTTGGACTGAATGTGAAGTTACTGCAACCTGTTTATGTAGGTTTTCCAAACCAACTGCGCTCAATATTTGAACTCGACCTTGGTGAAAAAAATTGTTGGGGACACTTAAGCTCCGTCTTAAGGGTATGACGTGATAGCGATAAATGGATTATTCGCCCATTATTTAGTTTACATTCATAGACCCGAGAGAGTTCTCATAGCACTACTGGCATGGTGGTGGAGCAGGTAAGGGGTGCGCTACTCCTCTGCCATCAGTGGTGCTTCTACAGGTGGGGCTTATAAGACCCAGGTAGCTCTTCCGAGCAACCTCTAGCGACCAAACAATAATATAACTTCCGCCTGCCACGGTAGCTAGTTAGATCACAATTCGATGAGCCGGTTGTGATCACACCACGCGGTCCCATGACATATGTGGCCCACGTGCCACCTTGGATGTTCATCTATGAATGTTTCGTAGACTTTTCGCTCGCGGTCTACGAAGCTGATGTTGACGCTGACTTTTCAGCGACACGGGCTCCTGAACGCTATTGCGTTAAAATTTGAGTGCCGTTCTACGTTCTTTCTAATGACGTGGGTGTAAAGTAGCGCCTCTAGGCTTGCGCCGAGCGCACTGCCGTCCGAGTTGGCAGTACCATATCTATCAGAAACGAATGCCGAGATGGCGGTATCACTAGACAGTTTTGGTGTATCACAAGGCGACTGTACAGCTTAGCATCTGACATGTCCGTTTCGGCATCTGGCACGGCGTGGCGAGAAGGCGGGAACTGTCGCATACGAAGAGGCGCATGAATTATTGACGAGGATGGTTTTGTATGCTCCTTCTCGAGTCAGAGAGGGGCGGCAGTCGTTCGCATCAGGGGTGGAGACGGAGTCGACCGAGCCTCCAACTGGAGCCGCGTGGGCAGCCGTGCCATGCTGCGGAGTCCTAATCCTTCCATGAACGCGGCTTGACTTTGCTGTTAGCGCTAATCTCTGAAGATGCCATCGGGAGGATAGCAAAGCTGTCGCCTGCGGCCCCGGCGTAGCTGCCGACAACCGTGAGGCGGCCTTAATGTGGACTTGCACCAATCCAGACATCTCGGCCGCTAATCTCAATCAGCTCTCGCTGATTAATGGGCTAAGCCACTAAGCTTCCCTGTACCTCTCTAAGTTTGTCCATGCAGGAAATAGTGTTCTGTCTGTACATTTTAGAGTGGCCCCGTATTATTGGGCTTTTTGATTCCTGAAAGTTCTTTATAACACGATATTACTAACAAGCAAATTACTCTAATAAGGCTCTTAACCCGTTTATTCTCAGCTGTATGTTATCATGACCAATAATAGCGCCAAAAATGCGAGGACTGAACCGGAGATGGAACAAAAGCTTAACTACCAACTCAACCTTTACTGCAGTTGGTTCAAAACAGGAATAGGAGTAGTTATTAGCGCTCGTACTTTCTCTCCTGTTTGGCACGTTTTTTTGTACTAATTTTGCAGCCATATGAAACCAAATAGCCCAGCCTCATGAACTGATTTATATTATCACTTGTGGTATTGCCTTTTAATAGTGCGTGCATTAAGGGAAGCGTAAAGGAGGCTGCAGAGAATGAGGTGGGTAGATGAAATCATGTTTGAAGGTAAAAGGTGCCGTAGCTGGCGTGGGACAGCGTTAATATGCGAGAGGCCTTTGTCCTACAGTATACACAGTTACTATCATGATTATGATGAGCGGGCATTCAGTGCCTGCGTTACAGCTTTATGATGCATGAGGAACGTGACCGACTCTAGACTACTTTGCTTGGGGAAGTTGATATGGCCGGCTGGCTACGCTTGGAAAGCGCAGCAAAACTTCGGCAGCGGCGTTAAACCTCTTCAGAGGAAGTAATCGGACCCTCCTTCACATGCTAGGACAGGCAGAGCAAATGGTATCGGTATTCAGTTTCCCGAATACCAATACATTGTTGCATATAATAAAACACTTCTCCTGTTGGCTTGCAGCAAATGAGTATTTGAGTATGTGCACAACGTACCTCGTGGCTGGCACAGATTGCAAACAACTTTTTCAAGCTGGCCGTCGAAGGGTGCTAGTTTCGGTGTGTTTTGAACTGTGCCAAATGCAGAAGAGTAAAAAAGAAGCAGTGTGTTGCCGCCGCGAGGGTTTCCGCCACAACTAATGGCCACACGGTACCGGAAAGCGTGAGATTCTACGATGACTGGAAAACTTTGTAGTACTACAGTGCTTTTAAGAGGGAATATTAGAGTCATGCATTTGATTTAACGTATCTCCTTGCACATATATTTCCCTCCGCTTCCCGCATAAGCTCTTAATAATAATATTACGACATATCTATGTCTTTGTTCTACTTCAGTGTGTGCTTTAAATTCGGCTTTTCTGATCAGTGTTTGTTTTTCTTTTACAGGCTGCCTACCAGATATGTCCTGAGCTATCAGTCTGGTACAGTGCCGTAGAGGTTTAGCAATACTTGATGAGCTCACGCGATCACCAGCTATGTATAAAAAGCGGCACTAATTCCTCCATCGACGATGGCGTCAAGACTACTGTTTCTGTTTTTTCAGCTATTTCACAGTGTACTTAAATTGTGCAGTGCCATAAAAAGCTTGCATATCATCACTTCGGGTATTCGTCAAAGGCTGACAGATTGCCACAACTTCAAGAAATGATCGGCAGGAGAAAGGTACCCTCAGAAATTGCTGATTTGTCCTATCAAGCCCCTAAGCTTAACAAAGGTCCCGTTAAAAGCCTGCCACTCGGCGCGAAAAAAAAAGCTGCTATAGAAACAAGTTGAGACTCCTCGATAGAGAGTCGAGGCCACAAATAACGATGCTTACCATCACCTGGATAGCGGTTGTTGTATCTGAAGCTGTACTACGTGGGCTTTTTATATTGCTGTCAAAAATGCAAATTCTAACTTAAGTCATGTCTATTCATTTAAAAGGTTTGTTATGCTATTCTCCTTCTTCAAAATAGACCCCATAACAGCGCTTTCTAAGCTGGCTCCCTTTCGCGGTCAGAGCCTCCTCGCTGTGACTCATGTTCCCAGCAAGCTCCTTTACGGACGCGTGTAGCTAATTGCTCTTCAAGCGTTCACGGCAACTGGTGACAGGGCCGCTTCCTCGATATCGCCTTCATCGGATCCGCGGCAGCAGTGGTCTTCTCGTAGCTTGCCTACCAAGGCTTCATCAGTGCATGACTCTGCGATTAGAGCGCCCTCATCCGCACCAATGAATTGTACCCATGCGACATAACAGCTCGTCAGCTGTGCAGTGACCGCTCTTTGCAACAAGTCAACATGCGTCTAACAGAGAATGTTCGACAGACTCCTCCAGCGTTTATGGGTATATAACCCTGTGTACAAATTGGATTCTGCATGAACTCGACGATTAATTTTATTATGTCGGCCTTCCCCATTTCGTTGGCGGAAAACTTAGAGACAGGAACCAAGACATCTACCCCATGCAGTCTAAATTCTCCGCAGCGCTCCACTACGGTGTCCCTAGTAGCCTGAGTCGCTGTAACACGTTAAATCCATAAAACAAAGCTGTCCCTAGTCGAAGGAAAAAAATGAAATCGTGCGTCATCCAGGGGCGCTGCTCTTAAGCCTGCAGCGCACGAGACCATTGCTCCCAAATCACTGGGGCTGGCTAAACTTGGCAATAATTAGAGTCAACCATCGGCCGCTGCTGTCCATGCCCGTACAAAGAAACATCATAACGCAAACCTTGCTGCGTGCTTTCCACCAGCGCAGGTGTCGTCTTTCAAGGCATGGCCTTTTGAAGGAAGCAAGATGCAAAACACGTAAAGCGGTGTAGTTTCTTCGATATTGTATGCGTTCGCCTCTTTATTCATTGCTTTTATGACTCACCAATTTCTTTCCGTGTGAGAGTGGGGGTGGGTGTCACTAGCACGTTGTTAGAAGTACTGTGGTGGTTAGGGGTACGCTCTTCAGTATCAGCTCTTGTAAGAAGGGCAAGCGTTTAGAGTGTGGGACGAGTTTATGGCGCCTACTCGTTTGCTGTAACCGGTTTTCGAATTAGGCTGTTTGTTCTACTTCAGGCAGAGTGATATTGCCCCTTTACTCACTTTGACGGCAGCACCACCCTCGTTCGTGACAAGCAAGCATCCGTTATAAGTACGGTTGCAGTATCTAGGCTGGACTATCTTCCCACTGGCCCTGCAAAATCCCCCTTAGGCGTGTATAAATATTTCGTCGATTAGAATTTATTCCTTTCAGTTGGTCCGCTACGGGAAAAGTAATTTATTCAGATCTCAGCGCACGTTTTAGTAGCAGTCAAATACCCGCCGTAATCCTGAAAACACGTAATTTCATGCATTTTAGTTCGAAAAAGAATACGCGGAACCATTTCACATTTTTTGTTTTTATTGCCAATGAAGTGTACAACGAAGGCGTATGAGACATGCTCTTTTGCACTTCGGCAGAGCCTGTAAATCAGGGAGAGATTTAAGCTACCACAGGAAAACATCACTAAAGACGGAAAAACAAGCATTGGTCGCAAGAATGGTGTAAGAGCTGCGGCAGTGAACGCCTAACGCAGCTCACCAAGAGAGACTGCGCACACCCAAGAACCTAGGGCATGGCCCCCACCGGTACGGTGTCGCACGCCCGCTGTAAGTACGTGTTACACGCGAGTGCTAGGAGCGAGCATTTATTCTGCTTAACTGTAGCCACGGTGGCTCGGTGGTTATGGCGCTCGGCTGCTGACCCGAAAGATGAGTGTTCGATCCCGGCCGCGGCAGTCGAATTTTTATGGGCGCGAAATTCTAGAGGCCCGTGTACTGTGCGATGTCAGTGCACGTTATAGAACCCCAGGTGGCCATGATTTGCGGGGCCCTTCACTACGGCGTCCCTGAGTCGCTGTGGGATGTTAAACCTCATAAACTATAGACCGTATTCTGCTTAACGATGCTCAGTCTTCTTGCAGTAGGCACTGTACGAACAGTAGGAAGAGGATATCCCTCGAACATGTGCGGTTGTTTTCAGCGCGGTGAAAATAGCAGGCGTGGCATGAAAGGGTGTTTAGGTTACGTGATTCATAATTTGTGAGTTATAAAATTTTCTTCTTTCTCTTCGATTACACGGTCCTTTCAATCGAAACTTGTGTTTCTTGCCCCGCTGGAGCCAAGATATGTTGGAGAAGCGTGCTCGCTCTGAGGGAACCAAACTTCATAAATTGCCCGATAAACCAGTCTCTCTTGATGTCTTTTACGATCAGTGTCATGTCTTGTCCTGGCTAGGCTTGGTTTGCCACAGATGTGTACACGCGCGTTGTATTGTTGTATTTGTCTTTTTCTTGCTAACACCGAGTCTTCTTTCACAGTTAAAACTTAATCTCAACCATTATGACGACCACACCGTCACACAACGCTTGCGGGGCCTCGGACTCGGCGTTCAATTTCCCTTTTCCCATCAAGCTTACATTCATCACTTTCATTGTATTGTGCGCGTCAGCAGCCTTTGGCAGAAGGGTGCGCTTCCTCAAGCACCACCTTCTCTCTTGTTCCCCGTTGAGGGATGGAAATCAACGCCAAATGCAAATGTTATTCTTCGCACGGTGACTACAAAAGAATCTCATTGTTCTACGTGACGCGCGCGGAACCAGGCGGGCACGCTCGCAGAACCCAGTCTTGAAAAGAGGACCGTGGAAGCACGCCATGTTCAGGCAGTGAGGCGTATGCGGCCGCACGCACTAAGCTGTGCCTATATTCCCGCAGTCACCGACGGTGCTAAGAGCATCACACAAAGGGACACTGTAGTGAAACTCTTTCTCGTCGCTACCGACTATGGCGCCATGCATGCGATGCGTATCGACTAGCGATTCCCGCAACCTGCTCCCTTTGTTCGCCAGAAAGAAGGGCCTCTCACCGAGCCATCAGCGCCCCACGATAGTGGCGGAAAAAGTAAGCTCAATGAGGATAAATTTTAGAAGGCGCCGCGAGGTGATTGTAGGCCCCATATTATTTCATTCCTCCTTTTTTATGTACTGTAATGTCTATTTATTATACACGGCAGTGTTTCCACTTCCTAAATCTTTCCAGAATAGATATCTGCATGCTTCTCGCAGTACCACTCACAAATATTTCTTAAGGGTACCTTCAGGGCTCATAACAGACTAATATCGCCAAAACACAGCCTCCAAAGGATTCAGTGCTTCCGGTATCCAAATCTATCAATATCACGCATTTCATGGCGTAAAATGAAGTGCATCTGAGTTGGTGCTTGAGAGGCAACTGCCGTTTTGCTGTGGGATAATATCAACCTGCTAAGAAGTTTCGTAGCAAATTTTTTTGCCGTCAATCAACACAGCCCTTGTTCTGCATGTACACTACTAATTTTTCTTTACTAAGTTTTCTCAGCGGACGTTAGAGTGATCTAACAGATTTTCGCTTTTGTGTCTGCAAGAATGACACTGTTTTGTGAGGTTGCCCTTCTACACTGAATCTTTGAAATGAGGACCATAACAAAGAGCCAGGATTATAAGTTCAGCCGTACGTCCGAAAACCGTGTTTAATGCACTAGAGACCTACCGGTACACTGATCCGCCTCCTCGGAATGTGACAAGAAATGTTGAAAACGCGGCTGCATTCAGAGATGATTTCTTAGATTGTAGAACGGACTGCAAATTTTTTTTTCTGTAAGTTTCACATCAAGGGATCATATTTACTTTTACAGTCGAAAGTAGTAGCAATGACAGGTTGCTTTTATTATCCAACAAAATTATGTGGTTTAAAAATAATTCTAAAACTGCTCTTAAATGAGCAGAAAATGAAGAAATGACATTAGTTTTGCTTTCAGTCTTTTTAATCTTTAGTTACATTGTATTTGGTTTAAACCGCGCAAAAGACATGGCCGCAGAAGGGACACACAAGACACACAGAGCGCTGACTGAAAAGGGCCCGCCAAACAAGAAATATATATTGTACTTTGCGTATTCGTCTAGTATATTCGTACTTTTTATTGTATTTTGTATATTCTTCATCCTCCAATGAAAATCCCTTTTCCGACATTCCGCACCTCTGCATGCGACATAAGTAAAAATGAAAAATACGGTCTTGGTATTTGTCAAAGACGCGGCCTGTATTGCACAGTATAGTAATTACCGAAAGCTAACCTGGAAGACTCAGTCCATTTGGAATATTAAATCCCATAAACCATCCAACCAAAAACCGAGAAGGAAACTCTTGCTTTGATAGAATAAGGGGTTGTAATAAAATTTAAACCACCGACAGTCGATAGTGGAGATCTTTTATAAATAGTGGTAAGGTTGCAGCATTTTACACCGCAGTGTATCGTTTAGGTTGTGCGTATGGTCAATCTGCTATTTCTAAAGGCATTCTTCAGGTAGAAATTGTGTTTAACGCGAAATTGTTAAAACTCCTGTTGGGTGCTCAAATGGGAGAAGGTTGAGATTTAACACAAAAACAAAGGAATATACAAAAAAATGTGAAAGATCGTTTTTCCTGACATTGGGGAGGTAGTACAACGTGCCGTTCCCTAACAAATAATAAACCGTGTCTTTCTCATGTTTCTTGACACAGTGAAGAAGACCACAATAGAGAGCTAGGTTGTGCAACAATATTTTCTTTCACGCAAAGAAATTTCAACGCCATCTGATTATCCCCAGATCACTTGCATTGAGTATATCACACTGATTTGCCATATCATCCGGAGCGTTCAACTGTTTATGTTGGCGTAGCTACTTCAGTAAAATTAGAAATAACGCTTCATCTTTTTACTTTTCGCAAAAACGAATTCAGTGCCAAAAAGTAAGTAGATATGTAGTTCAATACCTTCGCATTTTTGCGTAACTTGGAATCATGCGGAGATTAAAACAGTTCCCAGGGAGAGCCAGCATTTGCTCTGCTGTTCGCATGGCGTGCTAGGAAGATGTGCTTGTGTACGCTACGGAGATATTATTCGGAGACTAATATTCGATCCAGATTGTGTGCTACTTTCATAAAACTGAAGCTTTTTCACCTTTTTTTCTCACAGTCGTGCTCACCTTGAAGTGGGTAAAACACCGCCAGTTCAATAAGCATTATGTGTGTGGTTATGAAGCACGCAATACTTTCCTGCTAGAATTAACATATAGAGACCGGAAGCGGGCAAAGTGGGTGAAAAAACAAACGTGGGTTAATGACGTCATAGTCGAAATCAAGAGCATGAAACGGGTTTGGGCAGGGCATGTAATACTAAAGGAAGATAACCACTGGTGTGCGGATGAGATTAAGAAGTTTCCTGGGATACAGTGGCCGCAGCTGGCAGAGGACAGGGTTGATGACATGGGAGAGACCTTTGGCCTTCAATGGGCGTAATCATGCTGATGATGGTGAATTTTGTGGCAGTCATCGTTTCTCGTGCGCGCAAATGTTTCTATGACATTGCGCTTGCTCGTTACAGTACCACGAAAAAATAGTTTGAGGGGGCTACAAAGAAGGGTATAGAAGTACAACTTACGTGACGGCGCCGATCGTCGGCAGTTCAAGCACCTCTGTCGTACTCTGAAAGAATGAAAAAGAAGAAAAAACGGCGATGAGAACTTATGTTAATCTTTTGCTTCATTTTCCCCAGCAAAGCAACGCAATACTCTACTCCCCTCAAGGCTTTGCCTCGAGGTTTGCCCTCTTGACCGCCACTATTTCCAATCAAGGCCGACTGCACAGTTTGTTTTTGTTTTTTTACGTTCGTCATTTGTAAAGAGCTAGTTTTCGAAACTCATATAGATACAGGGCTGAACATAAAAGCCAATAATAAATGCGGCCTTCAATGAAAAGGCGTTCAGTAAAATGTCACGCTTAATTTCTGGATCACTTGATAGCCTGTATTGCGTTCTGCTGCACTGCTCCAGGCAAAATGAAGTAAAAAGCTTTAAGAGACACGGAAGTCAATTCATCTCCCTTCATCTTGAAATGGGCTTCATCGCAGTGCTCTAACAGCAATATGTGCACATTGACAGACGCCCTTTCGTAAAAGTGCCCAGAACCACTTCAATGATATTTGGGCGAGTTTTAGTTGCTAGCCTTGGATGTAGGAAGGAAAATGTTTATTTTCTGAATCAACATATATCAGCAAGCTGTTAATTTTTGCACAAGCAGTAAATATAAGATCAGTAATCATTTCCAACCTATCAGTAAAGAATGCTCTCGATCGTCCAGTGGCATTTAGCCGCGTCCTCTTTTGCGCACGGCTGCACTAACGGGCGACAGAAAGAGTAATGAGATTAGTGTTTGATAAAGAGACAACTAGCGAAGTTTCCTAGCTGAAGAAAAGCAGGAATTGCTGCGTCGGTGCAACTCGTTGCAGCGACAGGAAAACTTACTTGTTCGAGAAACAACTACCGAACAATCAACACAACCGAGGAAAACTAAACCACTGTCACGGTACTCCCGACGGAGACCCCGGTGCACGATGAGCGCAACGCGAACGCGCATCTTCATCGACAACAACTGCCGTCGTGATGACAAACAGCGGTGCGCTTAGGGGACAGAGTTTACGTTTGTTGCGCCTCGCTTCGTCCCCTGGTGAATTACCCCTAACGATTGCATGGTGGAAGTCCGGAAACGGGCAAGCCAATAGCAGCTGCACGCATACGCCCGCTTTGGCAGGGTTAATGCGGAAACGACGTTAGCGTCATAAAGCTGCTTGTTTGGTAGAAACTCCGGGCGGTGGGCTGAACAAACAGGGCAGGAAAACAGTAAGCTTACCAGGCGCCTCGTATGCTGTACCTAGCACACTCGCTTTTCTTCGATGTCATTTAACCTCATGCATGAGCGTAGGTGTGTGCCTATGACGATTTGTATTTTTTATGGCGCATCGGTAGACGAGCCAAGGGGCGGCGTGAATAAAGTGTTTGTGTTTGCACACGATACAGTGAAATGCCCTTGTTTTGTAAGCATTTCGCCGAACACACAATGAAACACTAGGTGAGCTAGGGGAAGCTTCTTCGCACTGGAAAACTGCTTGGTACCCGCGAGCACTAGAGATCAAACTCGATACGTATACTGCATGCGTGGCGGATGCGCGAACAGCTAAAATATCGCAGCAGTTTCTTGTTATGAGAGAATGTTTGTGATGGTTACCGTATAGGCAGTAGCAATTTTGGACTGTAGTCGAGATGGCAGTGACGCGACTGAAAACCGAGGCTGTATGTGACAAGGATTGGCACTGTAGATCATGCAAGCTGCATGAGTCTTTTTATCACAAGGAGTACTACGCACGAACTATTTATCTCGGGCCAAGTTGGCCCGAGACCCTACAAAGAAAATCTAAACCGAGCTGCAGAAGCTTCTTACTGACGTTTTCAAGTTGATCCCTACCCCCCCCCCTCCCCCCCCGACAAGGGCTATATTTACAATCGCCTACTTTGTCACAACGGCTCGGCGCCAGCTATATACGGGGTGCCCAAGGTACACAAGAAGGAGGTACCCCTACGCCCGATTGTTGTCTTCACACGGTCACCACTGAACAAGTTGTCGGAATAGCTCCACCGTGTACTGTCGCCTTTGGCAGCAAACACGATTACGCACGTCAAAGACTCGGCACACTTCATTAACAAACTGAAGAATCTGACTTTTGGTGATGATCACATTATTGTGTCATTCGAAGTCAGGTCCATGTTTACATGCGTGCCTGTGGAGTTCGCAGTCCAGTGTTGCAGGAATGCCCGGAACAACGATTTATCTCTGCCACAACGTACGCCAAAAGAAACAGACGACCTGTGCCGGCTCCTAACATTTTGCCTGTCAAACGCATACTTTGTGTTCAACAAGAAGATATACATGCAGATTTTTGGGAGAGCAATGGGAGCCTCCATTTCCGCAGTCTGCTCCAACCTGGCCATAGAAGCAATCGAGAGTCGTGCGCTTGTGTCGTTCGACCCACCACTTAGGTTTTTCCTGCGGTACGTTGACGACTCTTTCTGCGTCGTCCGACGACAGTATGCGGGAAACAAAATTTCTACGGCACCTGAACTCGTTTCATGAAAGCGTACAATACACTACAGAAGAAGAGAACATTGGGCGCCTCCATTTCCTCGACGTCCTCATCGAGCGAACAGCGAACGGCATCACAACGAGCGTGTGCAGGAAGGCAACTCACACAGGTAAGTACCTTAATTTTCTTTCTCCGCACCCAATAGGACAGAAACGCTCAGTTGCCGCGGCGCTTTACAATCGGGCCTTCAAGCTTTGTTCAAGCCCAATCAAAAGAACTCGTGAAGTCCGCCGCCTAAGAAAGGAGCTGACAAAGAACGGATACCCGCGTCAATTACTATAGTCACAAGAACGACACGCTGCGGCTCCTCCAGCCGAAGCAAGAGCAGCCAAAAAGAAAACACGTGCAACCATCCCATATGCCCCTGGTGTCAGCGAGACGTTATGCCGAATACTGGCTGTCTGCGATATCCAAGTTGCCCATGTCCCATCCAGCAAGTTCAGAAACCATCTGGTACGAGTAAAGAACCCGCTTGAAAAGACAAGCTACACTAGGGTAGTTTACAAATTCCTTGCAAAGAATGCGGTACAGCTTATAAAGGCGAAACAGGGGACTTCCAGAGACGTTTAAAATAACACCAGCCTGACGTCAGAAACAAAAAAGTGACTTCTAACACTCTCGCCGAACACCAGCCAAAACGTGGGGCACTTGATTGACTGGGATTCCGCGCGCATACTTGAAAAAGAAAAATCATTTTCTACTCGCGTGCTCAACGAATCCCTTCACATACAAATGACCAGCCAAGCGAATAACTGGACACAGGGCAATCTGCCCGAGATGTTCATCCGTACCATACGTAACGCTTTTCCTTCATAAGCAGCAGCCCATCTTGTTTTCATCCTGTTGTGAACAAGGCACCCGTAGTGGTGCCGAAATGTCAGTGCTTTTAGGTTTTTTCTTATATGACTTTGGCGAGTGTTCGTTTCAGGATATGCTGAATTTCCTTCGTCAGACGGGTTTCCGTCGAACCCTCAACTATGTTTATCTATTTTCTTATAGATACTATAGGTCCTAACTGACATCAAGATTATGTCATTAGGATAGTGCGCACCTGAGCTGTCCAGTGAATCTAGGGAATAGCAGTCGACACTCGGGGCTAATTGAAAGAAACGGATCGCTACAAGCACCAAGTCCAGCGACAGGCTTCCAGGATGAGCTCACTTCAATGAGAAAAATGACGTCCTTAGCATCTGCACCACACTGAGCACCTTGTTGACATAAATTCTGACTTTGTTGGAACGGCTAAAATGTTTCTGGTGACGAAGACGCGTTCAAATTGCCTTCTTCTTAAAAAATAAGTTGTGCGCTGTTCCTTTATTTGGTGCGCCTCAACGACCACCAGCACTGCAATGCCTGACATTTACTCGACAAATTAAGTAAGCACAAAACTGGACCATACAGTTTGGGTGTCTCAAAAATGTACATAAAAATATATGAGTCACTGTCATCCAGACATATTCTTGAGCTGTATAACTTTGATTATTCTTTGTGTAATAGAATGAGCACGTGCGAAGGACTAAACCGCCTAACAATTTTTATCACCTCGAAAAGTAAATTGGCGAAGAAAACATAAAAATACCAAAGAAGCTTCATTTTGTAAATTTTGTAATGAAAGGTCTATTTTCGAGTGAAACAAAAGTAGTTAAGTGTTCGTAACCACTAATTTTGTTAGAAAAACCCGCTTCTTTTAGCTAGGAAGTTGTGAATGAATGACTGCTAATTCATAGCCAACAATTGTGGACAAGAGTTTTTTCAGCTGAAGGAGTTTATAGGACGCAATTTTTTCATATACTGTAAGATTCCCCATCAATTTTTCGCTCTAGTTTTATCTGTCGTGAAAGACGTCGCTCATCGGTTTCCGATGGCAGTAAGCATTCCTTAACGCGAGCGATGGAACCCCTTAAACAGAAAGATTTGGCTACGGATCGGGAGAATGAACCATTACCTCAAATATTTTCATAACGGTCCCTACAATATTCCAATATTGAAATTTTTGCAAAACTGTTGGACATGTTTACTGCGCATTATAACGCATATGACATAGCTTCAATCTTGCTGAACTGCTCAAGACTCGTACTGATGGGGTGAGATTGTAATGCTTTGCCGGTGGCACTAATTGTACCCGAAAATCGACAGGAATCACAGAGAACGAGTTGAAATAGAGATATTGATGGTTGTCGCTGATTATGAAAAAATTACAGGCAACGGTCTTGGCTTCCGAGCACAGGCAACATTCGAGAAATAAAGATATAATAGCCTCATATTACTGCAATAGCTTTCGTGGCCTGTCAACAAGGCAAAAGAACGGGAGGCGTTTAATCCCGCATGACATGTTAAAACGTAATACAGTCTATCAGGGGAGCAGTTTACAGAAAGCAATTAAATATTAAAAGACATCTAAGGAAGAAAAGGAAAGGAAAGCAGATGAGCAATATGCATATAAAGTTTTCACAGATTAATTCTAATTGAAGGCACGGTTCGTTAAGTACCCAATTTTAGTGAAAAGAAGGGAGGCTTCCTATCGCGCTGATGAAATAGTCCTACCTGATGTCAGCGAAGCGAGCCGAATTCGGTCTCACAGAGAGAGTAAACATATTGCAGCATGTTGAGCGTGTAGTTAAGTGGAATTAAGAATAAAAGGAAACACAAAACATCGCTAAGATCAACATCCGCTTTTACCATCCTGAGGGGCGCCGTACGATGGCGCCGGTCGAAGGAGTGCGTGTTTACCGCAGAAAAATTGTAAGCAGACTGTGCGAGAGACGAATTAGTGGTCGACCTAGCTGTTGAAGTATGCAGTGTAGCACCTTTAGCACTACTGTCATTAAAAAGCTTTCGAGAAATGAGAAAGACGATTGTGCCCGCCTCAAAAGATACATAGCATTATGAATGCCCTGAATATTCCACTTCTCGCATAAACAGCAGAAATTATGGTTCGGGCAGTGCAGAATTTTGACCGTAGCTTAAATTGCGGCTCATTCAACGTTCGATATGCAGCGCGACTGACTAATGGTTATTGGCTCCTCCGAGTTTAATTTAACATAGGCATTCGCACAGTGTTTCGTTTTCCATGTAGTCAGATCGTACCAGAGTACTCCGGCTCAGCAGGCGAGCGCACCAACCAGTGAACCACCACGGCTGGTCATGTCTTTTTAATTGATTGTCAGGGAAAGAAAAGATTCTTCGGTGGGCGTTCGAAGCGAGCGGACGTGTTTTTTTAGCTCTCTGCTCCTTCGGACGCTGGGCCTAAGGCTTCGCGGCGTTGCGGGGTCTCCCCATGGAGGCCACAGACACCGAGAACGAGCGAAGGCCTGTGTTCGGCGGTGACAATCAGCAACGCAGGGCAGGCCGCTCACGCTCACGATCACGGAGACGAACGCCGTCCAGAGGAAGGTCGTCCAGCACCATTCGGCGAATGAAGGCCGAGATCGCTGATCTGCGGGACATGGTGAGGTGCCTGACGGCGGCGCTCATCACCACCTCGGAGAACCTTGAGTCCGTCATCGGGACCTTGGACGTGTCGCCGGCGGACCCACGCGTTCTAGCCTTGAGGGACGCCATGGCGCTCGCTCACCAGACGCAGAACTCCATGGCGGCTCCCTCCCCGCCATTTCTGGCCACCCCTGCGCTTCCTGCCGCCATTGCTGCTCCTGGGGAACCGGCTGTGATGCCCTCTCCCCCTGATGCTGCTGCTGCGGGCTCACCGCGGACACCTGCAGCCGAGGAGTGCATGTGCACACCCAATGGACGAGTCTGCTCTCCGGAAACGGAGACGCTCAACGGGGTCCGAGGAGGAGAGGGACTCGGAAACCAAAAGGGACATCGCGGTGGCCAAGCGGGAAGCTCGAAGGCCCCTCACCGTCACTGTTCCCTCTCCCTCCACACTCGAAGGAGCAGGGCCTTCCCAGCAGGAGCCCCATGGAGCCCACCTCCAGCCTGCTGCTGATGCTGCTGCTGTTGCTGGTGGGGCGACGGCGTCCGGAAGAAAAACGGGTGCGACCTCACCAAATCCCGCCGAACGAGACCAGGCTGCAGCTGGGGCTTCGTCTGCTGGCAGCGAGCGCGCCCAACTCCGCGGCGCGCCGCAGCAATGCCCCGCAGGCAGCGGCGACGCTGATGCTGGGGCCAGCCTGGTCCCGTGGCGCATTATCACTACCAAGGCGCAGCGGCATCGGAGAGCTGCCCTGGAGCGAGCCGCGGCTGCCGTGGAGGTCCCGTCCAGCCTGGTGGGGACGGTGCTGTTTCCGCCGGCGAACCGGGGCACCGCCTTCACCAGGGAACAGGGCTGGGAGTTGGCCGAGGACATTGGATCCCGCCCGGGCGTCCTCGCCGTCCGGGTAAACATGCGGCGGAATGTGGTGGCAGTGGACGCGGGGAGCAGCGATGCTCTCCAGGCCCTGCTAGCCACGGCCGTCATCCGCGGCATGCCGGTCTGCGCCAAGGAGCCTCCTCCTCGGAATCAAAGCTCCGGCCTTGTCTTCGGTGTGGACGGGCGCAGGACGGCGGAGGGGCTGCTAGCGGCGGCGGAGTCTACGGTACCGATGGTGTCGGCGTCTCTGTCGGGCAGCACACTCGCTCTACGTTTTGCGGCGCCGACACCCCCGGCGTTCATCACCATATTCAAGCGCAGGCTCACGGTCCGCCCCTGCCTTCCCCGGCCGCTCCAGTGTGCCAAGTGCGCCAGCCTGGGGCATGCCACTGAGGTGTGTCGTGCTCCTGCCCGATGCACGCGCTGCGGCGGGCCACACGAGCCTGGTACCTGCGCGAGCAAGCCCCGCTGCATTAACTGCGGGGGGCGGCACGCAGCCATTGACCCAGCGTGCCCGCACTGGCAGCGAGAGCGTCACGTGGCCACTTTAATGGCCACATCCATGACCCCGATGTCCAGGCGGGTTGTCCGAGCCGTCGTCCAGGCTGAGACAGCGGCCCCAGCCCAGCAACATCAGCAGACGCCGCGCGCTCTTTCTTATGCGCAGGTCGTCAGGGGAACACCCCAGCAGCAGCAGCAGCAGCAGCAGACACAGAAGCAACGGCAGCGCCGGCAGCGGCAGCAGCGATCCGGTTGCCCGGCGTCCCGTACAGCGCGGCCCGAGCCTGCGGCCGTTTCTTACGACCAGCCCCCTGACGCACGGGACGCGGAGATCGCGCGCCTAAAGCTGGCGTTGCGCGCCCTCAGCGCACTTTTCCCGAAGGGCACCGATGGACACCGGGCTTGCTTAGAAGCAGCGGGTGCTCCCGCACAGATAAGCCAGCATGATGGCTAGCCGCCGGGCTCCCTCCCGCATACCATCCATCCTGCAGTGGAACGTGCGCTCACTTGCGGCGCGGTACGCCGAAATGCGAGTTCGCATCGCACAGGATTCGCCGGAAGTTATCGCGCTGCAGGAGACGTACGTACGTTCACATGACGGGGAGCCCCAGATGCGACTACCTGGCTACATTGGCTACAACTCAGCCACCACGTGCGAGGAACCCACCTGTGCTGCAGTGCCCTGTTGTGTCACATCTCATCGCCCCGGGAAATCAAGGTGCGCGATATACGTGCGGTAGGACGTCCAGCACACCCTCGTCGGCTCGGCGGCGGCGACATCTGACGCCCAGGAGTGCGTGGTGGTGACAGTGCGCGTCGGTGGTGTTGACACGTCGGTGGCCAGTGTTTATGTGCGTCCAGCTGTCGCGTGGAACGCGCTGTGTTTTCGTGCTGTGTCTTCGTGCTGTTCCCCGCGCCAAATCATCTGTGGTGATTTTAACGCCCACCATAGTGCGTGGGGCAGTGCGCGCCACTCCGCGCGGGGAGACGACCTGCACGACGCAGCAACGCAGCTGGGACTCACCCCCTTGAACACCGGCGAGCCCACCTTTCGACGACGCGGAACAACCGGCTCCTGCATCGACGTTGTCTTCGCATCCAGAGGCATCGAGGCGACATGGCGCCGATCACCATCTCTCTGGGGCTCGGATCATTACTCCATCCTAATTGAACCCACTGCGATGGAGGCGCGCCCCAAACGTGCCTACTCCATTACCAACTGGAGTGCGTTCCGGCGGGCGGTCGACGAGGCGGCGCCCACTGGCGCAGATTTCTTTTCATGTCTAGTCCGAAGCGCTCTCGCAGCCACCCAACGAGCAGAGGTAAGGGCAGGGCAGCCCACACCTGATATGAAGCTGCTCAATCTGCGCGAGAAGAGAGATCGCGCAGAGCGACGGGCGCGACGGACGGACAGAGCCGCCGACTGGACTGTCTACAACCGCTTGGACGCAGCATCGCGCCGCCACGCCAACAAGCTATACCGCCGGCAGTGGGCTTCACTATGCCAAAGGATGCAGGAAGATGTCAGCTCGCGGAGACTGTTTGACACCCTGCGGCGCATCACCGAACCACAGGCAAACCGTCAACCGCTGGCCGCCCTCGCAATCTCCAGCGGGCTCAGCTTTGTAGAATTGGCAGAGCGGTTTGCCGATCGGTTCGCGCCGCCCAGCCCCGCAAACGCCGCTAACATAGCTGCTCCTGAGAGCCCCAGAAGCGCCGCCAGTCCCTCGCCCGTCGCCTCGGAAGGTCCATGTGCTGCGCCGTTCACCGCGGCGGAATTGAACAATGCGCTGCAGCGCTGCCGCCGCCGCTCGGCGCCCGGACCGGACGGGGTGACATACCAAATGCTGCGCAACCTGGATGCGCAGCAACGATAGATCCTCCTGCAGCAGATCAACCTGGTGTGGGAACGCGGGGAGCTACCGGAGGATTGGCGAACCGCGGTCGTTTGTCCCATCCGAAAGGCAGGGCGCCCACCTACGGAGCTGAGCGGATACCGGCCAGTGGCATTAACATCGGCGGCAGGTAAGCTCATGGAGCATATGGCGTTGCAGCGTCTGAACGAGCGGGCTGCGGAGGCTGATTTGTTTGACGAGCGGCAGACGGGTTTCCCAGAAGTCACCCTTCCCACCTTTTGTTCTCGAAATATTGCATAATGAAAATAGACAGCCTATACTCGCACGGCTTGTGTTCGCGTTATAGGATTGAAATAAAAAACAACACTCATTGTCTATTACGGTTGGCATCTCTTTGTAAAAGGACACTAGCTTATGAATATAGAAGCACACAGCCTTGGTTAGTAAAAACGTGCAGGACAGATTATGGACGACAAATGATAAACAGATTGCTACCACACTTGTTAAATATCTGTTACAGAAACGGTATCACTCCCGAGTTAACTTCAAAAAGAGAACTGAAATTACTGTTCATAGGAAACAATTCCTTCATATGATGGGGTATTTCTAGCATTTTGCATATGTACGCTGTACCTTTCCTTGAGCAACGCTTTTCTGTTCATGCGCATTGTTTTCTCCGTCTCTTTCCTTTACTTATGTAACGTTCTTGTTTTTTCGGGCTTTTTCCGGCATGTACTTTCGCTTATCACCGGTGTATCATACAGTTTAATTAGAATTATTTTGTTTATTTTCCTTGTACAAGCCGATCTGACTTTGTAAACAAAGCATTTCTGTATTTTGATTTGTGTTCTTATTATGCCGCTCTGCCATTATTTTATTTTATTTTACTTTTTTTTCCTTGTCCTCTCTTTTCTTTCTTGAATTTTTTGTAATCTGGGGAGCTGGGAACTAGTCAAGCTGAATTTTCAGCTTTTTTTCCCGCACTCCCTCACTTCATGAGTGAAATAAAGAATTTATTTAAAAAAAAAAATGCGGTGCACGGCTGATTCTATATCGGACGTTGTTACAGCGCTGGAGCATGCCAGGGCAGCAGGCCAGGTTGCGCTGCTGCTGCTACTGGACGTCTCGGGCGCTTTTGACAACGTTCACCGCGCACCAATTCTCGCGGTGCTTCAGGGGGCCGGTGTGAGCGGCCGCCTTTTGCGATACGTTCATGGCTTCCTGAACGGGCGCACCATGCGCGTACGAGTAGGGGGTAAGCTCTCCAAGCCTCGCCCGGTCGACATGGGCGTGCCGCAGGGCTCTGTCCTATCACCATTTCTGTTTAATGTGGCCATGTCGGTGGTGCCGGCCTCCGTCCCCACGAGCGGGCAACACCATGTGTACATGTCCATACATGCAGACGACATAGCTCTGTGGTGCCGGGGACCACCGGACGAGGCGTTCCGCGTGCGGGGGTGCCTTCAGGGAGCCCTGACCGCAATCGATGCCAGCTTGCGCGGCCTTGGTCTGTCGCTGAGCGCGGACAAATCGGTGGCCATGGCCTGCGTTTCGCGCTCGCGCGCGCACCTTGCGCCACTGTCACTGGACGGGACTCCGATTCCTTGGCGTAAATCGGTGCGGTACCTTGGCCTGGACATCGACTGGCGCCTTTCCTTCCGCCCCGCGGCGACCAAGGCCTGTCTGCAGATGAAAAGGATCACCGCCGCCGTGCACAATCTCACCGCTCGAGGCCAGGGCATCTCCCAGCAAGCCGCGCTGCGTCTATACAATGCCGCAGCTTTGGGGGCGGTGCTCTATGCGCTGCAGCTCGTCACGGTGCGCAAGCCGTGCTGGAAGAAGCTCGAGCTTCAGCACCGCAAGTCCCTGCGCGTGTGCCTAGGCCTGCCCAAAAACTCGCAGTGCGCCGCAACGTTGGCCGAGGCAGGAGCGTGGCCCCTTGAGCTCCAAGCAGCGCGCAGGGCACTGAATCACATCGACCGGCTTCACCGCGCACCGGACGGCGGCTCGCTGCTGCAGCGTATGCGCTCGCACCCGCGCTCACGAATGGGCGCGGCACTGCTCGAGTATGAGCAATTGACCCAAGGCCCACCCCCCTACGGCTCCTGCGCGCCCTGGCCTGGTGCCTCGGAGTTAGAGCGAGAGATCGCCGGCATCGCGGGAAAGCGGAGCACACCCCTCTGCGCTGTGCAGGAGCTTGCCAGAGCCGTCATACACGAGGAGCTCCAGGACCATCTCCTCGTGTACACCGACGGCTCAGTGGCCCGCGACAGCTGCTCCCTTGCTGCGGCGGCCACCATCCCCGCCCTGCGACTGCACAGCCAGCAACACGCAACCTTCCTGGGCTCCTCCACCACGGCGGAGTTGATGGGGATCCGGCTCGGGCTGGACCTGCTGCTCACCCTCGGCCCTCCGCCGCCCAGGAGTGCTCTGCTGTGCGACTCCCGCGCCGCCCTCAGCCGCCTGCAATCTAATGGCCGCGGTACCCCACTAGTGCGGGAAATTCGCTCGCGCATCGAGCGCCTCGCGCAGAGAGGTTGTGCCGTGCGTGCACAGTGGGTGCCCGGTCACTGCGGCATCGCCGGCAACGAAGAAGCTGACGACCTCGCGACCGCTGCACACCAACTACCTGCCAGCGATCTGCCCCTTGCGCTGGAGGACGTGCGTGCGGCCATTCACGACCATCTCCGAAAGCAGCACCCCGACCCACGCATCGCGGGAGGTGAGCGCATCGACAGTGTCACCGGCTGTCGCACACTTACACGGTCGCAACGTGCAATGATCCTCCGCGCGCGCATTGGCTGCGTGTGGCCCGGGGAGCGACGGGTGCGTCACGGAATCGCGACGAGTGATGTGTGTGACGGATGCGGTGCAGTGGAAACACTAGAACATCTGCTCCTTCGCTGCTCCTCGTTCGCCGATGCTCGTCGCGATATGCTCGCGGCCTATAGGGCGCAGGGCATACTACCAGACTCCATCAAGACGCTATTGTGGCCGCAGGGCAGTGCGCGCACTCGTGAGCGAACTTTGGTGAGCCTCTGTGCATTCCTCGAACACACGGGCTTGACGTCCCGTCTGTTCTCCGTCAGGTAGTTACACGCAGTGACCGAACGCTCCGCGAGTTCTACCTTGAACGATTAATAACTGGACGCCCCACTCCAGTTGTAACCTACACAGTGCTGTGCGCGTGTGTGATTTAATTCCTCTTAAATGAACTAATCACGCGCACAACCTGGACACATTACTTATTGTGTAAATAGTTTGTACATATTACTTCTCCCACTGTCCTCTATTCCTGTCCCCTCACCTCTTTCATTTCATTTCTCCATTCTGCCTGCTGTCCTTTATTTCCGCTGCCCTAGCTCAGGTGCTTCAGTATCGATGGCAGATGCCGGGGCTAGCAAAAATCTTTTCCTTCCTTTTCACTAATATTTTTTAATAAAACCACTACCACCACCATGTAGTCAGGACTAACAGGGAAAAAAATATGCGTTTCGCTGAATCGCTAGAACACACGTTAGAATAGGAAAATGAAAGCTGGATGGTCGACTCAAAACGCAGCGCATGGTTGTTGTCCTTCGTTGTGTCCTTTCAGGCTGAGCGTATTTTCAGGTAGGCTTTAAGAGAACCTTAAGCGTTCGCAACTGCTTAGCTTGTCGTAGGTCGGCGTTCGCCGTAATCAGCTTGCAAGAACAAACTAGGCTTTCTTGGGACAAGAAATAAGCATCTACAGCGTACTCATATACTTCCTCGTTGAGCCTTCCCATTCATCTTAACAGGTGATTTTAAACCGAAGTTTTGTGCTGTTTCGGCTTATAAGAGTTCGTCTTAAGAAGCTTTCTTTGAAAGGCGTTTTATACCTTACGCGACATACAGCTATTACAAGGCGGAAAGGGGAAAACATACACTTGATTCTGGTACTGGTGCAGACCCGTCGGTGCCATTTGCGCAAGAACACTGGCAACTGGCGGCCGCAGCAAGGGGCGACGGTGGACGGTATACGCTGTGTTTTGTTTGTATATTATTTCCCCACATGCTGCCCAAATGTGCATACAAGCCAGCAAAAACTTGCCGTTTTCGAGAACTTATACAACGTAACATCATATCCACAACCAAAGAAAATCTCCATCAGGCATGTTGTAGCGGTGTAAACATGCACGATCAGCTAAACCAATATTCTTAGCGAGCGCGTTAAGATTCCGCCCTTAGTTGTTCTTTGCGACATAAATGATATTCATGCGCTTGTCGATGTCTACTTGCGTTCACACAATAGATATCTGTTTACGTTTATACCACTATTCAATAATATTTTTCTGCGACAACCACTTGCAGTTTCCTATTCACCTGCCAGATACAGCTGGTAACCTTAATTCATCCTCTCTTTTTCCCCCAGCTTTTCATCATCAGCATTAGTAGCGACATCACCGTTTACCAGCATATTGCTTGTCTGTGCTTTCATGGGATTCATCATATAAAATTTAAACTTATCCATCACCACGAAAGAGTCACCTGAATGAACATAGATATTGTCTGCATTTTGACTACGTAGGAGTTTCATTGATATTTGATCAGCCTCATGCTCTGAAAATATTTTTTTCTAGAACCCGGTCTCTCCTTATATCGCTATATTATCCAAAGCGTGTTGAGAAACCGTACAGAAAGACGCACATCTCAAAATAATGAATTCTAGTTGTACATTAAAACTGAGTCGATCCTATGGCAGCAAAATAGGGTTCGGCAAGTCCAAGAATATTCACGGTGCACCCGGCTCAACAAGGTAATGCGCTCCTTCGCTGTGTAGGAGGAAAACTATCACCGGAGACGGCTTTGCTTTTATTTCCTTTCCGGTGCCGCTAACGTGCTGCCGGGACGCCGTAATAAAATCAGGGACCTCTTCTCCCGGCTCTGATTCCCTCGAGCAGCGGAGGTGAGACCTCGTTATTTAAATGAAGCCCGGTCTGTCGGCCACGTGGGAGCACCGGAGGAAGAACAAAGGAAGCGTCACGAATCTTGAGTAGGAGTCTCTCAAAGGCAGGCGGAATATTAACACCGAAGAGCGCATACTTTTTGTGGGACGAAGAAACACTTAGGCTTTCTCAGATTTGAGGATTTAGG